>NC_135498.1:22803310-22860501 GCF_052857255.1 Amblyomma americanum
AACGACTCAGCGAAAAAATGCGCGGCTCCTGCCTCATCAGCTCCCATTCTCATTTTTACCTTCTCTCGCTCTCAAAAGAGCTCACCTTCTTTTTTCAGCGCAGGCAAGAGAAAAGACGGGCCGGCCTAACGAACTTGAACAATGGTTACGTACGCCTGAGTGGACCTGGCGAACAGGTGGGAGGAACATCGCTGCCCCCTCGGAGCCACTAACACTGAGCAGAGGCGGGAGGGCAGTTTGAGAGGGCGCGGTGGTAGAAGTAGCCAGCGCAACAACGCTGCGCAAACACGCGCACACATCAAGGGTGAAAGTACTCCGCACGGACAAGAAAGCCGAGGTCCTGAAAGGGGGGCGCGTTCTCGTTTCCTCCGAATTCACGGCCGAAAATATGAAGTGGGAAAACAAATGAAGGCACAAAGCGGAAAGACCGGTTGCGCAGTCACGGAAACAGATGGCCGAGGGTCGAAGGCGAGCCCTTTTGAAAACTCGCGATGCGTACAGGGAGGAGGAACATGGACGGGGAAGCGCTTCGCACTGGCCGGACAGAGCCAGCTTTCTTTCCGAACACGCAGCGAGACAAAGAAGTCGAAAAGCTACCAAGAAGAGAAAATAAAAAAAGAAGTGGCAAGCGGGAAACTAGCGACACTGCTTAGGTGGGAAGTCCGAATTCTCTTTTCCGTAATTGGAGCCTCCGCGGTGGCTGAGTGGTTACGGCGCTCGGCTGCCGGCCCGAAAGACGCGGGTTCGATCCCGGCCGCGGCGGTCGAATTTCGATGGAGGCGAAATTCTAGAGGCCCGTGTACTGTGCGATGTCAGTGCACGTTAAAGAACCCCGGGTGGTCGAAATTTCCGGAGCCTTTCACTACGGCGTCTCTCATAGCCTGAGTCGCTTTGGGACGTTACACCCCCATAAACTAAACTAACTGAACTAAATTTTTCCGTAATTGAAGGCACACGACAAAAAAAGAAAGGTATAACGAGACTCAAAGTCGACGGATCTCGCCCGGAGAGTAAAACGCCTACTTCGAAAACAAATACTAAAGAACAAATTACTGTATACATTATTTAAACTGCATGAATGTTCTTTTCACAGCGAAAGCGTAAAAAGCGTAAAGTACATGTTGGGTTTCTCATCCCTGTATTAGTAGTAGTAGTAGTAGTAGTAGTAGTAGTAGTAGTAGTAGTAGTAGTAGTAGTAGTAGTGTAAACGGTGAGTGGCTGCCATGGGAACCACCCGGACGATGGTTACCGTGCAAGAAAGAGGGCATGAGGACAGCGCAGATATGCGTAACCAGAGGGTGGTCACCACCGGAACCGTCCGGAGGGTGGCTGTCATGCAAGGAGGAGGGTATGGCGGGTGTGAAGAATGCGCAACTGGAGGGTGGCTCCCACCTTCCGGGTGTTAACCGTTAAAGGAGAAGCGTATGGCGAGACCGTAAGAATGGGGAACAGGCGAGGGACTGCCACGGGAACCACTCAAGGGATGGTCACCATGGAAGGGGGACAAAATGCGCCATTCACCATTCAAATGGTCACATATGGTGCACTGCAGTCTTTCAGTCTGCATGAAATAAACGGTGACAGAAATTACCATAGTTACGTCACTGCCCTGTCTCATAGTTTTAAAGGTAAGAAAACCCTCGCTTTTGTGCACGTATGGTCGAGCCACATACGCTTACAGGGGCCTCACTGGCTGCCTGGCAAATGCTGTCTTCTCACAACGATTCTCCTCCCCCCCATACTCGATACCTTTTCAACGAGATAGCGTTAAAGGCCCCACTGTCCAGAAGATCTGGCGTCAACTTCGTGAGCGAAAAATCGAGGGCATGGCTCTGGCAGGTGGTCCCCAGAGAGCAACCTCGGAAGCAGGTGGGTCACCTAGGTCACGTGACCTTGTGGCGTCATCACAACCTGCCCGCCGGATAGTGAACAAACTCCCACCGTGCCAGGTGGCAGTTAAATTAATCATTGGTCGCTCAGGAAGAGCAACCCGGGCCACACAAGGCTCACCGGTGGGATCACCTGCCATCGCAGGGCAGTGGCTCATAGCTTAACCACTTCACCACTGCGCCAGGAAGGGTATGAGGACTCCCAGGGCTCTATGAATATAAAGTAGAGAGTGACCTTCTGCATATATGTGAATTAATACTATCGCGCCATACCCTTAAGGCTGGGCTTAGGTGTCCCCTCCATTTTTTTTTTTTTTTTTGCAGTATAACACCTCAACCAAACGTAAATGAGCAGACGAATGCGTCCATAGAAACCTTTAAAAAAGAGGCAACGCTAAGAACATCGTTACTGATTCAGTTCTAGAATACAGCAATCAGCAGCGAACCGAAATCGTTCACGTCCCCGTCCTCGCGTCTCTTCGCCGATCATCGCCGAAGCCCGGCCCCCAACTTCGAACAAGGCGTGCAAAAAATAGTCAAAGCGTCGAGAGCACCGAATCGACATCTCTCGGACTCGCCGAAGGCAAGACAAACACCGTGCCTCCAGAAAAAAAATGGGAGGTGAGGGGGGAAAACGGAGACAAGCCTCAAATGGCGTGTGCAAAGGACTGGCAAACAGCGGCCAAGAAAACAGAGCAAGAAGGGAATGGATAGAAACACAAATAAAAAAGCGGCAGCTTGCGCTGTAATGCGCATGAACGAGAGAGAAAGAAAGAAGGCGACGTAACAGGTGGAACGCCTGCTTGGAGGAGCCGCACCCAAAAGGCCGGCGGAGGAGCTCTTTCGCATGGCGGCGCGCAGAAAACACTAGAGGCGCGAGAAGAAGAAGCGTGCCTAAATGCATCGCAAGTAAGAAAAATGAGAAGCGAAGAGGCGGAAAAAGAGAAGAGTTCAGAGCGAGACAGCGCCAACGATGGAAAGAGCAAACAACGGCAAAAGAGAAGGGAGAGAGAGTTTAAAAAGAAAGACAGAAAAGGTGACAAGCTAGTACCAGGAATGAGCAACGATCGGCTGGGTAGCCGCTTGAATTCTCTCTCTCACTCCTGCTCGTTCTCTCCCCTGCACATATTCCCGCGCATATCTGTCCCGCCGCTCCAAAGTCAAACCGAAGGCAGTGAAAAACAGCAAAGGCGGCGGCGTCCTGCCGGAGAGAGACTCCGAGCCGCCAGTGAATAACGCAGCCGACAAGGCACTCTCTCAAACACGCCAGAGCTGTCTGTCCACTGCGTAGACACACGCACAGACAGACACGCGGGAAAGGGGGGGGGGGGGGGGGGGAGTGCGCTGAGGCAACGCCGCCGCGGCGCGAGCACGCGCAAGCACAAAAGCGCAAACATTTCCAGGATTGAAGCAGTTTCTCGTTCCGCGCGCGAGGCGCGCTTTGCGTGCGCGCTCGTCCGCCGCGCCGCGCTTTGCTTGTTTTGCACCCGCTGAGTGTGGGAACCAAGATGGTGGAAGAACAACTTGAAATTGTTTTTCTTCGCACGCTGTACTGCTTCGTTCAGCTCCGCATCCTCCTCCTCCTCCTGCTGCTGCGCCTTTTCGGCCGCTACAGCGCAGCTGCTGAAGCAGCGTCGGGTCGGCGGCGTCTGCGGCGCCGCTTGACTCGCGAAGCACTCGAAATCCCCCCCTTCCGAGCGCTCAAAAGAAGCGAAATTTCCGCGCGCCACGAAGAGGGGTCGACGAGTGTCATTCCTTGCGAAGGCGTTTGTTCGACGTGTCGGCCCACGACCGGCCGTCCAAACAGAAGAAAGCCCGGAGGAACAAGAGGATCGGCTCAAACAAGAAACGCTCGGCTGCGGAGAAGAGACGACGAAGGAAAGGACGATGAGAAAGGAAAACAGGAAAGAATTTTCTTTCTTTCTTTCTTTCAAGCGGCACTTCGACCACGTTACACCAGCGCCTCCGCCGCCGCTCTCGACGTCGACGGGCAGCCAGCCGACGGTTATCGCGAGGCCAGCTCGAGTCTGTCAGCGATGGGAAGAAAGGCGGCGCCTTCATCTTTTGGGATGAACCTGCTTCTTTTATTCCCGATAACGTTTTGGCGTGAATTCTTGACGATCGCGAAAAAGAGAAATTCAATGAGGGCAGCAGCAGAGTCTGCGCGTGAGGTCTTCGTGACTGTCTCCCCCCCTTCCCTGTCCACTACTCTCCTGTGGCGCTCCGGCGCGGCGCACAGAAGGCAGTGCGGCAAAGCTGCTGTATCCGCTCGCCCTTTTCCCACCGCTGAAGAGCGTGACTTCTTGACGAGCGCCGCCCGTCCACCTCGTATACGCTAAAGTGGAAAAAAAAATCCCCTTCGTTCCGATTTTTCAATTACCCCGCGCCGCCGCCTTGCGTGTTTCCCTTCGGCGTATTCTATTATGGGGACCAAAATCACGTTCCTTGAAGCGGCAGAACAACAAAGTAGGATCGAGGGTACGTAGATGCGGGAAGTCTCACGGAAGGTGGTCCCAGTTTCCGGCCATGAAACCTCAGCAGTTTAATCAACTGCGAAAAGCTGCGAAATCAGCTCGAAACACTGAGGTGAGGGAAAGAGGAAGAGGAGGCGCAGACCGACAGGTGGAACTTGTTGGAAAATAGGCACAAGCTGGCTCTGTTACGCACAATTACGCATTGGAAAGGAGCAGTGAATGTTTTGCGAATCAAGAATATCCTCGGAAGAACGTATGTACCTCTTTGCCATCGCTTTCTGGTGGAAACAAGAGAATTTCAATCTCAGCGCGGACACGTATCCAGGAAATAAAGGGGGGCGGGGGAGCTCTCCGAAATCTAGTTGACCTAGACCCCAATTCTTTTGGCAGAAATCTTGTTGGCATGGTACCTCTCATCACGCCCCCCCCCCCCCCCCCCGCCTTGCACCTGCGATACAAGAAATTACTAAATTACCTTGGGCCCTGCCGAAATATCATAGTGGTTACGTGCTTGTAAGTGCATTTGAAATAGCCCAGTGTTTCATTTTTACATTAGAGGGTCCTGCGTCTTGTTTGACACATATGCATGAAAATGAACCTTAGAGGCTGTAAAATTCGACGCCATGCTGTCGAAGCTGAAGACAATAACAAGCTGCTCAGCGAGACGAACTACAAACAAACGTTACCTCACCTGGCAAAGCAACACTCAACAGACATAGACCGAGGAGGCGTTCGGCTCATCGGTGATGCATCACATTGCACCGTGTATAAACTCAACGAACCGATCAGTCACGCCGTACGGAAGCTCGTCAGCACTTCGTATCCAACCTCGCACAGAGTGCCGTAATCGCGCGGCAGGAAATTAGCCAAACGGCGCATATTGTTCGCCACTGCAGCTCACTAATGCCCGGGTCATCGGTATACCGGGGTTCAGGCCAGACGGATATGCTGGGCTAGTATCGCTTCTCACTACAGGTGCACCTAGGCCCACGCCGGAGCGAGCCAGGTACCATCGAAACGAGCCGGGCCAGCGGTATAATCCGTCACGACTGCGTTTTCCCTTCGCCTCGGTATCGACGCGAGGCACACCGACTGGGGAAAAAAGCACGGGCGATCGCTATCGGCTCAACTCCGTGGCCTGCACCCCATTCGCGCTGGCCGGATTCGGCGGGAGCATGACCACGCATGCGTGCAGCAAGCAGTTCGCTCCGAAATGGCGGCTGCAGCCACGCGATTAAGAGCTTACGTGAGCGTCTGCCTACGCGTATTACGGCGCTGCTGGCGCACATGAAAAGGTGGAGGCGCCGGGCACGATCTGGACGGTACAGTTACTCGTGAGTTCCTGGGCGCTGTGGCGGCTCCCTGCCGAAGACTGCACGAAAGAGACAAGAATGCAAAGGACATGTGAGATGAGCAATGATACCAGTACGCTGGAAAGGTGAACTGGAAGGAGGTTGTTGAAGCTCACAGAGAGACGATCACCTCCTGTGGGCTTCCTCCTTTGTGTCTGGTAATGGGCGCGATCACGCAAAGCGATTTGTTCAAGAATGAAAACGAAGTGAAAGTGTGCAGAGGGTGCAGGGAAGCGAAGGTGACAAGTTGCTTACTTCTTTGAGCGGGTAGTGCATCTAGAACCCCTAGGTACGATTAAGAATGTCTGACAAGAAAACACGTCGCCCTGACCCGTGAAGAGTGAACTCCAGGAAGTATTTTGTTCAAGAAGGATTACAGACTGGGCGGTTCAGATTTTGGTGGTCTTAGTTTTAGTTGTCAGTCAGTTCGCTCTCGCCCTACTATGTGCTAGTCGCCCTGGTTAACTTAGTCGGTAGAGCAACCGCCAAGACAGTCGATGGTCCCGGGTTCGAACCCTGGATCAGAACTAATTTTTCTTCAACTACGAAGTTTCTGTGAAAGCTGTGTACTTTCCTTTGTGGATTCCGTGGGTGGATGCTAATGAGTAATTACAAGTATACTCCACCCATAGGAAGATTCCCATAAGAGCAACGGTCTAATTTCACTCACATGCCGATTCTAGTTCCCGTGCACTATTGTCGTGAGGTGTACGTTGTCGTCACTTCCATCGAAGTGACCAGTCTTGTATGTGGCCGCTCGATGCATACACGCAGTGCTCAGGGAATCTGGACGCACAATCAGCCCTTTCCCATTTTCACGATGCAGGATTCTAATGACAGATATGATCATCGTCTCAACTACTCTACACTCAATCCAGAGCCCGTCGAACAGGCCCGCGCAGGCCTTTCCAATCTCGCCCGAATTAAATCCCACCCGAAAGTTTCCGGTTGGCGTCGAGCCTCCGCATCTCGTTATAATTCTTCAAAAAAACAGATCCTATACATCGTACCACGCAATCGAACGTGGATCTCTCTCCATCTCTCCGCTCCGTCTAAAACGCAAAAAAAAAAATCCTCGCTCGCACACACACAGACACGCTGGCGCGATATTCGTGCTCAGCGTGTTTCTCACGTTCGCCCGCCCGCTTTTCGCATCTTCACGCTCATCACGCTCGCTGCTCGCGGTCCCGATCTCGAGCCGCGGAAAATGCGCACGCACGGAGCCAAACCGGCGTGGAAGGCACGACGGCGGCCCAAGGCGAAGCCACGCGTAGAAGAGACCTCGGATCCGAAATAAAGGCTGGCCGTACTATAAACAAGGAGGCGAACCGGCGGCGAAGAAGCATTCTTCACGCCGTGCCACATCGGCGCTCGCAGGCCGCGGGAAGAACGCGAGGAGAAGGAGGAGGATGCGGAGCAGGAGGGGGACAACACGAAAATCACGCATCAAAATCTGCGCCGCGCTCCAACACGAACTGGTGTTGTGTGGATGATGTTCCCGGCGCTCCGCGCCGTTACCATCATACTCACTCCCTCTACCCCCCTCACCTTTCTCGGATGAGGAGAAATATTTCCATACAATCACGAAAAGCTCTAAAGATAGCAATAAAGGGCGCACGAGGAAGCCAGCCGAGTGTATCGGCTTCGTGCCTTCGCGATTTCTTTCGAGGCAACAACAGCAGCAGCAGCTCCTTATAAGAACACGCTCGCAGCACCGCGCCTTCTTTTACTATTATCTCTGCTTGTTTTCACCTGACCTTTCCTTCTCGCACGCGTCCTCTTTCGTTGTAACTCTTTGTAAAAAAGGGAGTGAGCCAGATCCGCTGTAAATCACGCGAAGAATATTCGCATCATGCTCGGCGCATTGCGCGCCATGGTGTATAGAGCGCATATACCAGCTTGGCGGCCCGCATACACTATATCGCATATGTGGGGTGCGGAGATGTTGGGACGCGCTGCCAGCATGCAAAAACAGGGGCAAGGTGTAGCGAGCGCATAATAAAGCTGCATGCATCCCGACGTGCCGCTGTCGGTCCTAAGTAATGCGTCCGTGTGGCTCGGCCGCATTTGGACGGCGTTTTAATTGGATACTGCGAGCTGCATCTGTTGCCCAGCATTCCCCGTCCAGGCGCATCCCCAATTTATATACGTTCCCGTCGGGGCTACAGTCCGAGAAGCGCAATGGATGTCAGGCACCCAGACCTCGCATCGCGCCCTACTGGAGGTTATTTACGCTCCATCTAGAAATACTACTCCGGGGAAGTTGGTTGTCAGATTTCACATTAACAAACAGAAGAGGGGACCGAGACCAAATGAAAGCAGTGACATGGGTATGAAAGAACCTTAGTGAGCCTATACTACATCCGCTGAAGGCGATCTTTCATCTCTGCGCTGCTCACTTACTGGCAGCTGCTGACGTAGGCCGAACACGAGAACAACGCGAATGGCAGCCCGAGAAGAAGTTAGTGGGAGGACGCAGTATGGGCGGTACCTGATTCGACCAGCCTGCCAGGCAATGCTCGTGACGCGCTCTTACGTCACGAGGCCAAGTGAGAGCCGTATCTCCTCTTTCTTTTTTGTTGCTCTTATTTTTCGATGCGATTGCCTGAGCAGGCTCGTTTTTGAGAATCCCGGCGTCGACGTGTGAGAGCAAAAGGTTAGCTACACTCTAAACACGGATGCGACTATATGGGAGTAAAAAAAGGGAGTAGCTTACTCCTTTTTTACTCATTTCTGTTTAGAAAATGTTAGAGGCTACTCACCCATCCATCCCAACTCTCCTGAAGGCCGCGCAGCAGCGGAAGGAAGAAGCGACACCGAAATCAAATTCAAAGACGCGACGGGAAAGCGGTCAGTGTAAAAGCGAAATGTAGAACCACTACCGCTAACGCAGGTTTCACGCATCACGTCGCATGATCTGTGGCCAGTTTTCCGCCGTCAATGTCCCAAGGAGAGATGAGAGCATCTATAGGACAATTCATTTGTACGAAAGCGAAATAAGTAAGATCTAAAGGGCAAAAGAGAAAGGCAGGCTTCGCCGCATCAGTTGGTATGATTGTCAAGATTCAAACCCGTCACGTGACGGAGGCTTTCTTTTATTTACCTGAAAGCGAAAGAAATAAAAGGAAAAGCACGCACGAAAAGCACCCTGATTTTCCAGTTTCGTACTTTTTAGTTTGCAGATTTTAGCTGCCACTTTGTGAAAAGACGAAGGGCTGTTAATCGCCTCTGTAGGTAAACCCTAAGTTTATTGGGCACGGAAACAAATTCAAGCTGTCTTTTGACATTTGCTTTTAGCCCCTTCCCCTACACTTGTTTTGTACGAAATGCCGAATTAAACAAACGTGCTGCAGTACGACCTGCACATCCTTCAAAAAATATACGCAGAACAGGATGCAACAAACGACCTTCATACTCACACACCTGAAGTGACCAGGGCAACAAAAAAAAAACAACTTCGAAAGCCGCCTCTGTACGCCAGTTAAGCAAATCCTGGTCAGGGGCGCCCTTTCTTCATGCTCCGCATTTGCTAATCGCCTCCAATGGACGGCGGGGGGGGGGGGGGGGGGGGGGCAGCAAAGAAGCGAGCGGACACCATTACCGCAAAATAATCGGCAACACCACCTTGAGAAGAGGACCGACGCTGCTGATGACGATTCGACCAGCGCGTACACGCACAAACACACAGCGCGCGCGCCGCCATCTGGTGGGAGAAAGAAGAGACCGCGAACACAAAATGGATGCGCCGCGCGCGAGTGAGAGAACGGGGTAGCGTACGACGGCGACGAGTGTGCACCAACTGCGGACTCGTTATCCGTCGCTTGCTGTTCGGGGAGGTGCCAGAGCGCGCAACACACGCACGCATGCTACGAGGGGAGCAAAGCACGCACAGCCGCCGTCCGCCGGCGGAAAATAAAACAAGCGGCCAAGGAAACGGCAGGAATTTCGTATACCTAATCGCGGTTGACTGCTCTACGGTTCGGCCCGGTTGCTGTTGTTGCATGCATGTGCGAGGCGCAGAAAACGGCAGACAGCGCCGCGCCACTCGGCTTCATTTCCATAAAAGAACCGTCAGCGGACCCTGGGCCTCTGCTGTTTTTTTATTTATTTTTTTTTGCGTGCGCGCGTCTCGGCCGAGGAGCGCAATTATTATTCGGTTCATGGCTAAAAGAGAAAGAGTGGAATGGGGAATAACAGCGTCGGACGAACAGCCACCGCACACACAGGCAGAAACGACCAAGGAAACAGAAACAAAGCTGGAGCAGATGAATAAACCGCTCGTCAGAGCTCGCAACAAAAGGTTGTTCGCAAGAAGGGAGCGCCGAGGGTGCAGAGGCGAGCAAGACGCGCAGGCGTTGTTGCATTAGCTCGATCTCCCGCCCTTCGCTAAGCGGGGGGGCATCGCTGCTCGAGGAAAAAAAGAACCACAACAACAACAAAAAAAGATAGAGAGTAAAGAAAAGAAGCTACGGCGTTTTGCATAGCGAGCGAGCCAGTTCTGGGGGGGGGGGGGGGGGCGGGGGCGGAGGCGATCCTTTAATTCGCGCACCTTCCGCCAAGGTTTCTTCCACGTGCCGGTTTTCTCCAGGGCATTATTCGTACGCTTCGGCAGAATAATTGCGCCAAGAGCGTAGTAAATAAATGGTCAAGGGAGAGCGCGCGCGCGCCGATGGGCGGCGTTCATAGAGCTTCGGAAGACGGGAGCACCGATGAAAAATTAGAACGGCAACCTTGCTCGGCTGGACCCAGTGTCGTTTTTATTTCTGAATCCCTGCCGTATTTCCCTTATTCCTGCAGGGAAATCTGTTCAGAAATAAAGAATGGGCCGTGATCTTAGACAAGAAATAGTCTTACCTCCAACCGCCGCGGAGGCTCAGTGGCTTTGGCATTCGGCTGCTGATTCCCGAGGTAGCGGGATCGAATCCTGACCGCAGGGGTGACATTTCGATGGAGGCGAATTACAAAAAACCGCAGCTATGCTGCGCGACGTCAGCGAACGTTGAAAAACTACAGGTGGCATAATTTAATCCAGAGCCTTCCAGTTCGCTAGGGACTTGTAACCTCATAATAGAGCAAGTTCCGAAAGAACGGGCCCATTGCACTTGATTAAAAGCCAGAAGCATGATGAACAGCTGACCACAAGGCATTGGACAAGACTCCATGCATTGCAACTGAAAGTTGCTGTGTGGCGGAGAAAGTGTCATACCAAGTGTCCTCAAATCACATTATTTTACCACAGCGTGTTACCCGCCGCGGTGGCTCAGTAGTTAGGGCGCTCGGCTACTGATCCGGAGTTCCCGGATTCGAACCCGACCGCGGCGGCTGCGTTTTTATGGAGCCAAAAACGCTAAGGTACCCGTGTGCTGTGCGATGTCAGTGCACGTTAAAGATCCCCAGGTGGTCGAAATTATTCCGTAGCCCTCCACTACGACACCTCTTTCTTCTTTCACTCCCTCTTTTATCCCTTCCCTTACGGCGCGGTTCAGGTGTTTAACGATATATGAGACAGATACTGAGCCCCAAAACCCAATTATTATTATTATTTACCACAGCGTGAAAGCCTTCTCCGAACGAGAGAGAGAGCAGATAAAGTAACTTTACATGGGTAACCTTCCTTATGTGTCATATATACCAGGTGCAGCCCCTTATTTGCTCATACGAGATGTAAGCTTTTACCATTTAGGATACGCAAAACTGTGATACTGCGAATGGAAGGAAGTTCTGGAAATCTCAGCGTCCCGAAACAGCTCCACATGCAGTTGGTTGCATAGCAATAATATTTGGCTTGTTAGCGAAGTGTATTGTTCAGAAGAGCGCTTTCGTACTAAGAGGATAAGCTTTCTGTAACAAGCCATGTGGCCTTACAAATTGCGCTGAAATTCAACCAGCTTTCATTTATCGTAAAAGTGTTCCGTACCCTTAGAATACTTCAATGGCCTCGCATAAGTTCTCATAAGACATGCCCAAGAGGTGCTTGATTACTGTAGCTTCTACTTCCCTGGATTCTGTCCCGCTGTTAGCAAGCGGGCCCAGAATTATTCGTCGCTGAGCCACTTTAGTGAAATTATTGACTAATAGAACTCCTGTGAACAGGACATCGTCTCTCACATACACGTCACGACTTTTTCTCGAGCATTTCATCATCTCAACAGCCAGTGTTGCGCGGTGATTCATGCTTCTTGAGAGATATCAAGAAAGGAATAGAGTCTGTGACCGCAGAGAGCTCATTCGTTGTGTAAGCAAAAAGGCTATAGCGTTCACCTGCCGATACTCATGTACAAATAAACAAACAAAACTTGCAGTCTTAATCGTTCATGGTTTTCTCAGAACAAGGACGCGAAGTCTGCCTGAAAAGCACAAGAAATACCGGGTCTGCACACACCAGCAAACCTCGATTTGTCGCACCACGCAAGAGGGCATCTGCGCGGAACGCGCCGGCCGACACTCCCGCGGAGAACGTACCATTAGAAATCTCCCCCTTGTTTCGTAATCACGCACATTTACCTGAGCAGGGCAATACAAGACGTCAGCTCACGCACGACAAGTGCGAAGAGACGCGGCACATTCTCCTCCCAGCCGCAGATCATTTGCGTCGGGCTTCTGGAAGCAACACTTCCGTGCGCCGAACGCATCGGGTTCGTCGCGTAACTGGAAGTGCGCCGCTTGCCTAAGCAGGAGCGCGGCTGAGAATGGGCGCATCCCAAAAGTGGAAGATGGGCGTGACCTCTACGCAAAAAAAAAAGAAAAAAGAAAGACGAGGTGGGGGCAAATAAAGGCCGCCGCGACAAGAATGACGCAAGCATATATGCGCGGCCACAACAACACACACAAGAGGGGTATAGCAGTTGGCTTTGGTCGCGTGACCAACCGGCATTTGGAAAAATAGCCCCGGAAAATGCGGCGCGGAGACAACGAAAACAAAGATACAAGGAGGGGCCGCCTGTAGCTGGGCGCACGCTGCGTGCGAGCGCGCGGAAAGACAGAAAACGCGCCGAAGCTGTTCGGGTTTCACTGTGCATTCTCCAATATAACCACTGGCCATTAGACGAAATCGTCGCCGCCGAGAGTATGCGCGTCTGCCCACCCAAAACGACGACGGAGCGGCGCAAGTTGGGAAGAAAGAGCAGATGGGGTGCATGCCCCTCTTTTCTTTCTTTTGCTTTTCTCTTTCTTTCGTCTTCGTTCTTTCTTGTTCGAGCGCCGTCTCAGCTGCCGGCGAAGGAAGCAGTCGCAACGGCGGAACATGTCGGAGCCGACCGCGTAGAAAGGCCGAAATCGCTTCGAGTTGCGAAAACGCGTCGGCCCTCGGTTATTCTGAGGTTCGTGCGCTTACGCCGCATCAGCGAGCCCTTCTCGAAAAGAAATCTATTCCTCGAGAAAGGGTGTGGCGGTGGTGTTGACGGGGTGGCGTGCTTATACCTGCAGGTAAACGCACTCTCCGAGTGTTGTTGCGTGCGCGCAGCACAATGCCGGAGGATGCGGCGGCCGACGCGGTGGCGGCGGAAAGACGCCGCCGCGTGTTTGACGACAACGACGACAATGGCCGGCGGCCGAGTCGGCAACTATTGCCACCAGCGGCGAAGTGAAAGCGCGGGCAAAAGTGTGCACCTTTGCATATACAGAAGAGTACGACCAAGAAGCCGCATGTTCCTTATATTTTCTTTCTTTCTGTCTTGCCATTGAACTTGGACTCGGCAGGAGTCTCTGCCCACGAGTCTCTGCTCTGCGCATGACGCGAAAGGGTTCCATGTCTGTCGCTGAGTGCAATGAACTGCGCAGTCGATGGTGCGTGCAGGGCGCGACGGTGAAATTTTGCTGAGACAGGACGGTTGCTCACGACACCTCCGCAGCATGATGAGAGTTTAGGCTATGTGGCCTTTTTTGCTTTCTGGCACTTAGCCTATGCCCCGCAAAAACTCCATTGCTGCGGACAGCACGCGACGGCTACCCTGCATGCACTGATTTTGGATGAGAAAATACACTCTACCCGCCGCTGTGGCTCAGTGGTTAGGGCGCTCGACTACTGATCCGGAGCACACGGGTTCGAACCCGACCGCGGCGGCCGCGTTTCGATGGAGGCGAAACGCAAAAGGCACCCGTGTGCTGTGCGATGTCAGTGCACGTTAAAGATCCCCAGGTTGTCGAAATTATTCCGGAGCCCTCCACTACGGTACCTATTCTTCCTTTCTTCTTTCACTCCCTCCTTTATACCTTCCCTTACGGTGCGGTTCAGGAGTTCGCCGAGATTTGAGACAGATACTGCGCCATTTCCTTTCCCCAAAAACCAATTTTCAATCTCAAATACACTCTAAGCAGAAAGGAGTAAAAAGGGAGTAACCTGTCCTCTAGGGCACTCACACACATAAAAGGAAAAGCGCTAGAGAAAAGCTCACTCCCCTTTTTACTCCCACATAAGTGGACTTGTGTCGGAGTGTACCATTCTTCTCAAAGCCGTGAGCTTCACTGCTGCAGCGAAATGTAAAGTGTCATACGCGAGGCGGCGAGAGGCCTCTCAGTGATACTGCGGTACTTAAGCGGTCTTCTTTTCGACTTTTCATTTGCGTGGTAGGACTGCATGTGCGTGCCTCTCTCAACTTAACGGTAAGCACAGACAACAGAACAGCGTTTGCAAGGAATGTCCTCCAGTAAGCGAAGAGGACGCGAGGATCAAACCCGGCAGCAAAATACCCCTTCTTCCTTTTTGTTTAATCATATACTTGCTAAGCATACTTGTTAAGCAATTTAGTCTACACTGTGACTTTGCCTCCTTCCTGGAGTGTACGCTCTTCGAATAAAGTTATATTCTGTTCTATTCTAAACACTCATAATCACCATCATCATCATCAACATTTTATCAGCCTGACTACATCCCCTGCAGGACAAAGGCCTCTGCTATACCTCTGCAATAAACCCGGTCCTGTGCCTGCTACACTGAGGCTAGATAAGTCCATGGTGTGCAGTCCGCCTTGCCCAACTGCTCGCCCTTTTGTCACGTCTGCTTTAAAGTTATAAAGAGGGGTTGGACTTTCCGCTTCAAAAGATAAACTTATAAACTAGGTCACTTATAATTCTTCTTGATGGCCCCAGTGAAACTAGCACCATCACTATATAGTTTACTAGTGACACTAGTTTCACTAGCGCCACAGCTTTCACGAACCCTTCTGTGGCCGATGCGCAAACACTAGAATTATTTAAGGTTGGCCAAACCGGGGGGCTAAATATTAGTGCACCGCATCATGTAGCGCGAGTCGTCACTTACACGGAATATGTGGCCATAGCAGTGCTGGAGCGTATCTTCGGGTAGCTCCAATACAAAGAAAACATAATAATAATAATAATAATAATAATAATAATAATAATAATAATAATAATAATAATAATAATAATAATAATAATAATAATAATAATTGGTTTTCGTGGAAAGCAAATGGCGCAGTATCTGTATCATATAGTACTGGAGGACACCTGAACCGCGCCACAAGGGAAGGGATTAGGAGGGAGTGAAAGAAGAAAGGAAGAAAGAGCTGCCGTAGTGGAGGGCTCCGGAATCATTTCGACCACAATAACGAATTCTGCTGTTACTTCTACACTGAAGTTGAAATGCCTCGCAGCATTATCAGCGTATGGGAGAAAACTATTTACAACAAATAGTGTTTTTCCTTCAAACTTAAAGGGGCAATCATTGGCTGAATGCGGATAATGTGCAGCTTTTTTTTTTTCGCTTACTCGCGCTGTCATTTTTTTTTTTTGGCACTTCGCAGAAACCAAGCTCACCTTGGCCCGTCTTCGGAAGGTCACATGTCGAGTGTAGGTGATAGTGCATTTCTAGTGGCGGATGTATTGCAGCAAGATGCCCCAGCCGCCGTCAGGAATCGTAAGTCTAGGGGAATGAATAAAGAGAGAGAGATCAGAGACAGAAATTAAGCAGGCGTGAAGCCACGTCGATTGAGCGCAATTGCTACGCTAGTTAAAGATCCCCAGGTGGTCGAAATTATTCCGGAGCCCTCCACTACGGCACCCCTTTCTTCCTTTCTTCTTTCACTCCCTCCTTTATCCTTTCCCTTACGGCGCGGTTCAGGTGTCCAAAGATATATGAGACAGATACTGCGCCATTTCCTTTCCCCCCAAAACTAATTATTATTATTATTATTATTCCATCTACTCATCCTATTATTGGTTTGGGGTGCGTAAGCCAACCTCGCCTGACAGGTGCTACGACGCCACCACGAAAGGCTGAAATTTAGAGCTGCGCAGAGAACCCAACTTAACAACCGATGTGACCGATATATAGGGTTTGGACTTTACAGTTCTTATTTTTTTTTAGCATGCGGCCGACATTTTTCGGTGCTTATTTCAGAATCCAAGTTTCAGCTTTTCGGTGAATACTATTTCCGGCGAATACATCACTGACTTTTTCGTGTTTTCTTTAAACTGTGTAAATCCGTTGTGGAGAAAAATCCATTAGAGTCTATCTAAGCGTTTTTGTCAGCATAAACAGTTTATTTAGCAATAAATAAGTGCAGATGGTAATACTTGGTACCTGTGCTTGTAGAAGGAATTCCTATTGTCATTAGAAAATCATCGCACGACCGCGGAGCTCACATGTTGCTACGCCTCCGCCGAGTGATTCAGTCCATTGTGGTCGCAAGTCATCAAAAAGAAAGAGTTTTGCTTAGACACTATTTTCTCTGCCTTTCTGCTCTCCGGATTGCAGTCACCACTACGTGACAATATTCAGTTGCAACCATGTCGCGACCATACCAGCCATCGAGAGGTTTTAGTCCCAGCTTCAACTTCGTAGTTATCATACGTTCGCTACCGTCACTCGTCATTATTATCCCCCTATTCAAAGTTACAATGAAACCATTAAAACAAACGGCAAATTGTTCGGAGAGCAATTAGATCATACCAGGTTACACTCATGCAAGCGCCACGCAGCTTTGCACACATCGCGGATTATACGCGACGTTCAAAATCTCGTGCCGAGATAGACGAATGTCGATTTTTGATTCATCTTAACGGAAAGCTGCTGTTTCAATAGCGCCAACTAAACCACTGCTTTCCGGTGGGACAAGCAATCACGACTGCCACCAGTTCGTTCATTCTTACCGTCCTCTTTGGCGGCCTTTTTTCACCGTCTTTCTTATTTTCACTCTGTGATCGCAGACGCGCAACGCGCAGAGAGAGAGAGCGGGGCAAAGGTCGCGAAAAGGGTAAAGAGCACATCTGCTCTCGCGGCCCACCAAAAAAGGAGGGAAAGGGCACAAAAGGTGCAGCCGCCCGCTGCAAAGAAAAAAGTGCTTTGACCCCAGGATTTCCAACCGCGACAGCGGCGGGCGCGCCCGATACGTCCTGCCGTCGCGGCAGTTTTACGTAACCGCCACCTAGCGTGCGCGCAGCCCGGATAAGGAAGGCGGCGAGGGAGGGAAGGTAATGAAAAGGGTGAGACGGAATGTTAAAAGAAGGAGGGAAAGAAAGAAATAGACAGGGCAAAACCGCTATGGCGGGACTGACGAGGGAAGAGGAGAAAAATGAAGCATTTTTTTTTTTTGTTCTCCGGTATGTCTTTGAGCGGCGGATTTAAGGAGCAGCTGGTGCTTGTCAGCCTAAAGATAATTATAAAAACAAGTTTGTTGAATGAACTGCGTTTACCCGTACCGCTGCTCCTGAACTCGGACGTGTGCGTTGTTTATTAAAAGTTCTCCTTTCACGACGTACCTATTCGCCACCAGACGGATCGACTTAACGGCAACGGTGTTTCTCTATCAATGGCGAACGCCGAATGAGGAAGAGGCTGAAAAACTATTAGTTCAAAAATAAAAACGGAACTTCACGTCGACGCTACGTGATCAGAAGGCATTGCTTTGTGATGAACTCAGTGGCTCGCTTGAGGGTCCGGTGTCGGGCAGCCAGGTCCGAGCATTAAAAAAAAAAAAAGCTTGGACAGTTTAAGTACGAAAATTTGGCAGGCAGGCTTGTGCTCAGATCGTCTGTTCCAGCAGTGTGTTAAACATTTCAAGCGCAAAGATCTTGCCTGTGGAAATGCGTTCCCTTTCACACCTTACAAAAATGGTCTATAGACTGTCTATAGACTTATTGTAGACTCTATTGCCTTCCTATAGATATTTATTTTCATCTCTTCATAGTCTATAGGCTGTCTATAGACAAAAGTCAACTAAATGTGTATGGCCATAAAACTATAGATTGGCTAGACTGTCTATAGGATTCGTATTGCCTATAGACTGTTCTCTAGGGTCTTTTTATAGAGAGTCTACAGACTTTATAGACATAAGTCTATGGACAGCCTATAAACTGTGTAAAGAAATTTTCGCAAGGGACTGCCTCTTCTTTTTTTTTTGTAATAAGCAGCCAGAATGATGCTATTGCTCAAAGGAAAGGACAAGGCGATGTGTTATAAACGGCGATAAACGTTTATTCAACCCTCTAGTAGAAACTAAGCGGCTGGTAGAGGACAAGCGCGATCTAGATTTACTGCAGGACAGCTATAGAAACTTCGAATGTGCGAAACTGCACTTAGTTCTGTGTCCTAAACTTGCAAATGGACAATGGTAATTCGTGGAAGGTTTTCATGATACCTCATAATGTTCCCAGTATTGTAGTTCGGCTTTTTTTACTTTTTTTTCCTCTGATTATATGCAGGAGCGATTAGCAGCAGTGCTGGCAACGCATGTCCAATGTTTTCGAATAACATCTACACAAAGAAGAAACGTTCAAGGCGCTTGTAAAAGTGAGAATTCAGCAGACAAATAATGTAGCGCAGAAACACGTTGGAATTACAATATGAGCAATGCTTACCGCTCACTAAGTACGTAAAGAATTACCGTAGTTACTCGCATGTTATGAACGCACTTTTTCTCCCCCCGAACCTCTCTGAAAATTAGGGGGAGTGAGTTCTTTAAGTGGAGTACAATATTCAGAAAAAAAAATGAAGCAATTAAGCAGTAAAAACAGGCAGAAACTATAGGCTCGAGAAATAAATACTTCCTACGGTAAGACTGAGCTACTAAATAAATAAAACGCACTCCTAAGCAAGATTTCCGCGCTCGAGAACATAGTAAACAACTTTTATCTCAAAGTCGAACCTGAGCGTATAACTCGTGTAGCAGTCCATAATGCTGCTCAAAGAGAGCACATGTTGCAGCTAGAGTCCACCACAACTTGCGGCATTGAGCGCGAAGCCCCGCTGCAACAAGTTGCTACAGTCCTTTATATGGGAGATCGAACAGAGATCCAGATATCGAACAGAAAACCTAGTCATCAGGCGTGGTTCCTGTTGATTGTCGGATGCCAAGCGGAACATTCTTGTTGGTTCTTCGTCCTTCACAGCATTGCGCTTCACAGTATTTTATTGTTATTAAGACGCTCAGAAATGGACGCCTGCAAGCATTCAACATCATGATCAACACAGTGGACGCCAAAGCAAGGAAATGCGTCTATATATAGAACGCGAAGAAAAAAACAACTTTTGCTCTTTGGCAGCCAAAGAAGGGGGTGCGCGCATTATTCGAGCAAGTACGGTAGCTTTTAAAGGGAATTCTTTTTCTTGAACCAGAGTACATAACCCCATGCGAAACACTAGAAACCACGGCCTTACAGAAAAATAGTGCTGATAGTTGGCAAAGAAGCTGGTATGCCTTGTCTCGCGCCATGCTGAAATGAAGCAATTTCTGTCGAATTTTTTTTTTTATCCTACCTCGCTGGCGGTTTCATTGATTCCTTCTCGCAGACTGAGATACAAAGTCTTTCAGATAAGTCAAGAAAAATACTACACCTTCCGGTGCATGCACCCGCATTAACGAACGCGTGGTAAACAAATACAAACAAGAAAACATCAAAAAGATAAGTAGGCACTAGCCACTTTAACATTTAGCGCTACATATGTGAATAACCATGCAGCCGCCCGCTAGGGCCAAACAGATTAAACTGAAATACGCAACCTCTAAATTCACAAATCCTAAACAATGACTGCGTTGGTAGTGGGGTCATTCTCATGCAGCGTGGATGGTCCCTTTTAGTCCCACACACCAACCCTCTCATACTATTTTGTCTCAGGTTTTTTATAACAGACCCTCCCTGCCGACCACTCCCATCTCCTATCCGACACTCACACAGCGCCTTGTGTTCGTATGGCGTCACAAAGAACGGGAAGCCGCTTCATTGCATAAAAAATAATAGCTGGCTGGCGTAGCTCTAGTGTGACAAAAAAAAAAAAAAACTTTTTACATTTGGAGGCGAAAAGGGTGAATGAGTTTTGAAAAAGAGACTGATCTATATATTGCCGAAAGAAAACCTAAAAAGCAATTACACGTCGAAGCATAGTTCAGCTCCCCTCAAAATTTTGTATTTATTTTAAAGAGTGGCCTGGTGCCTATGCAAAACATACAAGTAAAAACGAAGGGAAAAGGGGGAGAAGGGAGGTTAAAAAAAATTCTGCGGGGTGGCAAGGCGCCTGAGAACATAACCCAGGGCAGACTGGCGACGCGGTGAGAAGGGCTAAACGTGCAGACAAAAAAATGGAGAGAAAGAGAGAGAGAAAAGAGGATAGAATAGAAAAAATCCTGGACACATAAAAAAAAATGAAAGGAGCCGCTGGGTACAGGGGCTTCAGGCCCAACCCTTCCGTTCCCAAAGAAGCAAAGAAGCGGGAGCAGGGGCAGAAAAAAATAGCCATGGTAGGGATCAGGGAAAGCTGCCTGCAAAAGAAAGGGGGGAAGGAATCTCGGAAGGAGGGAAGCGTCCGGGCAGACTCAACCAAATATTGTCCCGTTTTCCTACAGGCGTTTTCCTGACTCAAAGGATGTGTAGAGAGCAAGTGTGAAAACAAAATCATCAGCGTTAGATGTTTATCTGACCTGATAAGGCGACAGGGGGAGGCCTAGTAGGAAAAAAAAATGCGAGCTTGCTTTGTCCCTCTGCTAGGAAGCTGGACACATATTTTTTTATTAAGAGGCCGAGACCTGAAGCGTGTCAGTGAAGCTATGGGAAAGGTTAAAGTCTTACCCTTGAACTTCCCATGAAAGTCTCTGTGTCACCGTGGGTACAACGCTGCTACTCCGCGCATTCGTGGGAATTCCGAGAAGGTGGTCGAGACGGCCATTTACTTATTTTTGTTTCTTCAAGTGTGAGTTCTGAACGAGGACAACGACCAGTGCGTCGCATCTAAGCAGACGTGTTGTTCTGTACCTGAGCCAACCGAGAGGAGATAAAAATGCATGCAGGAAAAGTAAAGATGAACAAACACTCAAATACTGTGGAAGATTTTTAGTCTTCTTACATTAGAAATAGCGCACGCACGCACGCACGCAGACACACACACACACACACACACACACACACACACACACACACACACACACACACACACACACACACACACACACACACACACACACACACACACACACACACACACACACACACACACACACACACACACACACACACACACACACACACACACACACACACACACACACACACCACCACCACCACCACCACCACCACCACCACCACCACCACTCTCTCTATCTCTCTCGCGCCCGCATGATGGCGTCTATTTCAGCGCTTTTTCTCAGCCAACTAGCCCAATATGCTGCGCTGCACGGACAACGGCAATCAACCATTATTACACACCGGCAAATTGAAACCGGACAGGCATATTATTTCCTACACGATGGTCATCGTCTTTACATTGTGAGTGAACAAATCTAAACAGGTGCTTGCGTCGCGTAACACCGGGCGCATACCCTGATTTTGCGCCCACTGTTGCACGCATTCCTCAGAATCCCATGGGACAAGTCTGCTTACCCGAGTTACTACCGAGTAACTCGGATAAACTCGGACAAGCGTCCAACCGTCTCTTTCTCGTACCGAGTTGAAAAGTGTCTGTCACGTCTTCCAGCTTTCTTTTGTGCCGTGCGATGTCAGTGCACGTTAAAGATCCCCAGGTGGTCGAAATTATCCCGGCGCCTTCCACTACGGCACCTCTTTCTCCCTTTCTTCTTTCACTTCTACCTTTATCCCTTTCCTTAGAGCGCGGTTGAGCTGTCCATCGAGAAGTGCGACAGTTACTGCGCCATTTCCTTTCCTCAAAGCCACTAATTAAACAAACTTCTCCTTGTTCCTTACGTTGTGTAACACGACCGCTCCATAAGCCCACAGCAGGCCCACTATCGACTGCGCGCTGTGGCTCCCAAGCCTCCTGCCTCCAGCCGATGCTTCTACTGAGTCCCTTTGCAACCTTACCCCCTCCTTTCATTCCTTTTTTTTTTATTCCTCGACCTTCGGCATGTTTTTTTCTGCATGCCCCCAAACTACGGGGGCAAGAAAGGCGGCTGTTTTGTCGCCGCTCCGATCCGTTGAAGTTCGTTAGGTGCTTCTTAAACCTCGAGGGAGGAGCATGCCAGAAGGAGGAAGGAGAGAGTGAAGGAGGCAGCACTTGTGCATACACTTTCTTTTTTTACGTGTAAGACGCGATAGGCGCAGTGTTGCCATACGCTGTGTCGAGAATGTTCGAATGGCTGCTGAGCCTGGCGACTAGCAGCTGTTGTAGCAGCGCTGCAGACACAACGGAAACCCACGGAGCCGCCTTGGTTCGCAACAGTGGCGGAAAGATAGTCGGCTTTCTGGTTCTGAAAATGTTACGTGAGCAGGTTTAATGACTGAAAGCTAGCAAAAGGAGACCGTAAAGAAGCTTGGAGCCAAGTTCCAGCTATTGGACTTTCTAACATGTGCCATGCGGGATCTTTACGTAAAGTAAGCTTTTGCACGTGGATGCGTTTTGGTGCGAGCCGCATAGGGCCTGGTCAGATATGTGGTCCATTCCAGACGGCAGAACTTAACGCCGACAGCAGGACAAAATGTTGCTGGGCTACAGAGGGAAACGATTCTGGAGTGCCCGAGAGCTACTGACTTGCGCACACTGTTGGGAAAAAGCGTTTTTCACTTGGAAATTATGACCAGGAAGCTTCATATACAACGCTCCTGTCGACTTCTCACGATTCCATGAGCACATACGCTCATGGCCCTTAAAGACCCCCTTGTTTAATAAGGTTCTTCACAGAGGATGAGGCACTGAACGTCAGCATATATTGCAAACGGGCCTAATTACCCTTATAAAAATGGTCTATAGCCAGTCTATAGACTTCTTAAACGCTCTATTGCCTTCCTATATTTATTTTTGTCTATTCATAGTCTATAGGCAGAAGTATACTAAGAGTGTACGGCCATAAATCTGTAGACTGTCTATACACTGTCTATAGGATTTATATTGTTTATAGACCGTTCTCTACGGTTTGTCTATAGAGAGTCTATAGAGTTTATAGACACAAGTCTAAGGACATGTAGTCTATAGACTGTCTAAAGAAATTTTTGTAAAGGTATGTACCCGCCGAGTGTCTCACCAACCCTTACGAATTATGGCTTCTTTCGTGACTAGGCCCTGCGAACTGAGTTCAGAATAAACGAGTAAAAGATCTTCAAGAATAGATTTGCGGAGTGACACGGTGAATGGCGATGGACACTCTACCGAAAAAAAAAACAGAAAAAGACTGCCTCGTTAGAACTTGCCCTGCGTCTCATCTACGTATGATGAAAACAAATACGAGAAGAAGAAAAAAAAAAGCCTCCAGAACGCCA
Organism: Amblyomma americanum; assembly: GCF_052857255.1. Taxonomy (NCBI): domain Eukaryota; kingdom Metazoa; phylum Arthropoda; class Arachnida; order Ixodida; family Ixodidae; genus Amblyomma; species Amblyomma americanum. The sequence continues at coordinate 22,826,684 of NC_135498.1, forward strand.
ACGAGCACCTTGGCACTGCATCCGGCCACGTCGGCCCCCATCCACCTCTCCGGCGAAGAGAACGACTCGCAAAAGCTCTCGAAAGAAGGGAAGGAAGCGCCAGTAGGAAACGAACCGCGAGCACTTCTCGGCAGGCCCGAACGGCGTGGCCCGACAGAGCCGACAAGTGAGACGTCTTCTCGTTTGACGTGGACGCGCCCACGCCCAAATAAACCCGCAATGACAACGGAGCAAAGCGGCGGCAACAGCGCACGTAGAAGAGGCGAAGAAGCAAGAATGCGACAAAAAGGCGCGACGCAAGTCGTCAAGGGGGGGAGCCCTCGTGGAAGCCGGAAGACAGCGCCTCCTCGTCCCCAAGTCGCGCACTGCCGGACGGGCGCCGCCTTTTTCGCGTTCGTGTCTGCGCGGGCCGCTCCCCGATAGAAGAGGGCTTATGCGCGGATCGCAGTTACGTCAGCCCCGTAGCGATCGAGCGAAGCGATTCGCTGCTTCTGAGGTGGCTGCGCATTTAGTGTGCATAGGACAGAAAGAGGCGAGCTCAAACAGAGACGCAAAGGATGATGGGGGACGAGTCTCGCGCGATCCGCACGTCGTCGGGAATCAGCGTTGAGTGCCAAATGAACTGCGGCGCGGTGCCTTTGCGGCCGCGAGTCAGGCGCGGCCTGCGAATCGGAAGCGAAGTATCCGCACGCCGCGATCGCATCCCTTCGCGACAACGGAAACGCGGTCCGGAGGTGTAGAGAATCTGGGAGAGTTGTGCTTGATCTCTCGTCGCTACTCTTCTCCTTTTCTCGCGTTCGCTTCTGCTGGATTTGACTGCCGTCAACTCTTCTTCCGCGAAAGGTGAATGAACAGCGGCGGGCACAGGCGCTGATACACGCGCGGTCGTTGATTCCCATATTCCGCGTATAGCGTCCTTCATTTCCTCGCTACTTCTGGCCTGCCCCGAGGTCGACATAGCAGCGGCACAAAGGATCTCTGTCGAGGTGACAGCGAGCGCTATAAGCAATGAAATTATTATTTAATCGACGTAATGTTGACCAGAGCTTCAGCGAATTTAAAAGCTTGTATTTCAGTTCGCCCAAGTTTGTAAATGTGATGATGATGATAAACTTTTATGGCGCAATGGCATCTTTGGCCAAAGAGCGCCATGGCACAAGGTTTTTTTTTTCTCTTCTACTCAAGGTGGGACCAAGGACCCATTTCCCAAGCATTTCACCTTGATGAAGTCGAGCACCAGGCCAGGGCAAAGCTAGCTTGTACCCCTTGTATCACCGCTGGGTACACGGCAGTACTGGGGATCGAACCCCGCACCTATCGCATGGCGCATGACAAGCTGCATAATTTCCTGCTGTTATCCCGTCTGGCTGTTTAGCCTGCTACAGTTTTTTTTTTTAAGTGTGAAAAGTTCACTCTCACAGGCGAGAATGGGACGTAAGTAACTTGAGTGCTGTGAAACAAGAGGGTGGCAAGTAGCGGTCACTGTGCCGCCTTCATAACGCGCGTGCGCATTAGAAATTTTTCAAGAAGGGTAACAGTGTCTATTCTACTTGACCTTCAGGAAAGGGGCTATCGGGTATGATTTGAGGTGAGATGGGAAATCAATAAATTGTGGTTTCTGATACGTATAGAGTCTCAAGTGCACAAGAACAACGACAAACAGCTGGAATTCATAATTCCTAGTGCTTAAGAGAAGACACGCGACCGAAAGAACATTTAAACATGAGGCCGGCGCTGGAAACGCAGTCACACCGTCACACGCTCACTAGTTATGCCGCGTGTTAGAGAAGATAAGCCTTCCCTGATCGTGGTATTGATGATGTGCGAACACAATTACTTTGCTATGCAAAGGAACGGACCGCGCTGTGACGGAGACGAATCGGAACTATGACGTCAGTGCTCTCCACTTTTTTCTCTAAAGAAAATACCTCATATTCTTCATACTTCATTTTCGAACTTACTGCGGTTACTTTCTTTCACAGCTCAATTTCTTGTTTGTTTTTTCTTCCCGCCACATGTGACCGGATAGTCATGTAGCGGTCGGCTGGGTCGTACGCGGTCACCCGCCACAGCCAGGCGAACTTATTGCGCAATCGAACAACAATACTCGAGCAAAGAGAGCCACGCGTAGGAGAGCCACTCGTAATCTTCGCGCCAGTTTCTCAAATGTTAGTACGCTCAGAGTGCTTTACAGACACGCCGGCTGGCGTACACATCTCGCCGACCTCGCGTCTATCGCGAATCCTACGGCATCTTGAACACGCAGTCTCTTTTTTTTTGCCGCCGTCCAGAGCGGAAAAAAAAAGGTCCATCGCGGCGGCGCAAGCCAGGCGGTGGCATTGGCGCGCTTTTCCGGACCGGCGTCTCGGCGTGCATCCATCTGGCTTTGTCACTCGGAATTAGGAAGAGCGCGCCGCGGCGCGCCTCGCTCGCAGAGGCCGCCGCTTCCTCGCCCCTTTCGTTCGACACGTCAGAAAACCGTCAGAGCCGGCCCACGCCTCGAAACGCGGCGGCTGCACGCGAAACGCCACGCCTACGTAAGAAACGCGAAAACGCGCCCGCTAACAGCAACGGCAGTTCGCCGACTTCGGGGCTCGCCCCCTGGCGGACAGCGGGCGACCGGAAAAAGACGCGGCGGCGGCGCCTCTATCACTGCCATCTCCCGAGCCGACACTCAGTGTCCGTTGTCTTTGTTGTGTCTCTTACTTTCCCGCTCTGTCCTTGCTCCGTTGGCCCCCTGGCTACCACCGGAAGAAGCAAGAAGGCAGCAGACCTGCGGCTTCTGCACAGCCTCTGAGCGCGGTTTCTCCGCGACTGTGGAGCTGTGCAGTCTATAAACACGTTCATATGAGAGTAAGAAGGGAGTAAGCGCCCCTTTACCGCACACCGTGAGATCTAGGGGACAGCTTTCTCCTGTCTTGCTCCTTTCTGTTCAGAGTATGCGAGACTGCTGCTGTGTTTAGAGCTCTGCTGCGTTTAGTGTGTGTGTTGTGTTTATAGACTGCTTCGTCGCATGTGAGTGTGGTGTACGTGGGATTACCTAAGGTGTAATGGGTCTCATTAAAAGTAGTAATTACTCACTTGCGTCTACCAGCGCGCAGCCGAAAGAAAAACAGCCTTCTCAGTTGCTTTGAGTTCAAACTGATCTTATAGACGGCCGGCCAGGCGTACAATTTCGTACTACGGTTGAACTAAAAAGTTTTTATTCGTGTGCTGCGCATGTCGGATCCCAATGAACTGGACCAGCGCTGTAGAGGTTTGTAACTGGTGTCAGCTACCTATGCCGGAGCGGAATTCGTAAAAAAACTGCTCTCACGCGTTAAGGCCCAATTATTTGCCCATGACCGCGTGCGGGTCAAGTAACATAGCCAGGTGGTAAGATTACGCAGGCCCTGACCATTCATGGGTCGCGCTTAGCTGTCAATGGCCACCACCAGTTGCTAGAAACCTTGCGAATCGGGCCCTTGATTTGGCTGCCATCTATTCTAGTCACGGCAAATGAGGTAGGGTATGTATAGCAGTTCGCGGGCCACCTCGCACTTAAATAATCCAGAGCGTGACCGACCCTCGGTAAGCCACGTGCCCATCGCCACTGTCGTATAACCCGGCACCGTATACACATCACAGAAACAGTAATTTTATCGCCCCCTTTGTGCTTCCCTGCAAATTTATGCCCTTGTGAAACGTTGATTTACTCGGTTACGCATTCTTCTTTTTGTGTTTCCAGAAAAATAAGGCGGAATGATGGATGCCCGAGGCAAAGCTGAAAGCCATATATTCTGGCCCCGCAGAGCCCCGTTTCGTGTTCCAGTGACATCGCGTTTAGTGGAACGCCGCGCCGCTTACAGGTGTTTTCTTTCGGAGAAAATTAGCGCCGCGGAAGAAATGCGGGAAGCATCAAGCGAACGCCACACGCGGCCTCCCTCGCTCCCCCATCAGTCGTTACTTACACGTTCTCATTACCGGAGTGGCCAGGAAACGTCAGCAGCAGCGGCAATTCAAAGCAACGCTTAGACAGCTGTTCCCAGCCCCAAAGAACAGCAGAGAAGAAAATAAACACTACCGCGCAGTAGTCGACAAAAGAGATGCCGCAGTCACTGCCGTGCTCGCGTGTATAGACGCCGTCTCTCTCTTCTCTTCGAGATGAAACAAAAAGGGAAGCCCTCGGGGCTGGAAAATGGTGCGGTCACGTGACAGTACTAACGATCTTTGACGGCATCCGGGAACGTTTGACGTCATTGGCTACGTCTGCATGAGTGTTACTGATGACGGCTTTCTTTTTTTCTAAACTTCAGTTTTCGAATTTTAAGCTTGCAATCAACTTACAGTATTCTATTGATTTATGACGACACACTTTTCGTAGAATTTCCTGTATAGACTATGAACGGACAAAAAAGTAAGTATAGGAAGGCAGTAGAGTCCATAAGAAGTCTATACAAAGTCTACAGATAATCATTTATACGGTAGATGCCATTGATACACACTTAGACGGCATCCGGGAACGTTTGAAGTCACTCGCTACGTCTGTGAGAGTGTTATTGATTACTCTTGTTTTCTAAACTTCCGTTTTAGGATTTTAAATCTCAAGTCAGCTTAGATTAGCTGTTAGATACAACAGAAATTTTCACTTTTCTTCCGTGTTTATGGAATGGAAGTCATGACACTGTCTTAGTTCGCTCTTCGTAGCAGAATATGTGTTTATCGTCATAACTGTATATATATGCTCCTTCTTACGTACACCAGCGTATCATGGAGAGGAGAAGAAAAACAAATACTATAAATCGCATTTACCCTTGTAATAATGACCTGTAGACTTTCTACAGACTTCTCATAGACTCTACTGCCTTCCTATACGCATTTTCTTTTGTCCGCTCATAGACTGAAGAGGAAAGGCTACTAATTGTGAATAGCCATAAATCAATAGATTGTCTATAGGATTTGTATTGTCTATAGACTAGTCTATAGGATTTTTCAGTATAAAATCTTATGATTTCGTTGACAAAAGTCTATGAACAGTCTATAAACTGTCTAAGTAAATTTTTATAAGGGAAGCTGACGGTCGCTGGATGCATTCACGCCATAGACAGTTGATGCGATAGATAAATGATAAGTACACAAAAAAAAATACAGTGGAGTATAGCTGGTCGCCCTCCTATGATGGAATACGGAGCAGCTGGGTAAGGGGAGGGGGAGGGGCGTGTGGGTAGTTCCACATGTCGATATGAAGACCCACCTCCGTGCCTTTGAGGGTGACAAATTGTCAAGAGCGAAAGCTATGCAACTTTACGCCCCAGAGCAGTACGCTGTTTTGAGGGATATCGTAACCCAGAACTTAAATGATTTCTACAACTGCTGCCTCTCTTAGACACGCATTAAAAGCTCGCCGCAAGGACGCTTTTGCGTTTCGACCTCGTGGAAACGCGGCCAGCCGAAGCTGTCTTGTTTGACAGCTCAACGCCACAGCCAATGAGCCTCTGTTCTGCACACCGCCCATACCCCACATCCCAGATTACGTACGCTCGTTTTGTGAGCGGCGACCTGACAAAACAAACAACACACACCTGGACGCGGTGAGAAGCATGCGCGCGCGCGCGAGATGACGGTTCGCAGAACGGGACGACGCCTATATGTTCGTTCTTCGCTTCCACAAGGCACGGGTGTAAGGCAGCTCCCGTGACGTCATGCGCGTTGTCGCTCATACGATTCCATTACGAGCGGCCAGAAAAACGTAGGCCGCAACGGCGGCGGCGATTCAAAGCGCCGCCGTGGAGACAAGAGCTTACGCGGGACGCAAGAAGAAGAGGGGGCGGGGAAGACGGAACGAGACGGCGTCAGGGCGGGATCGAGGCTGAGTTGGCACGGGCTCGCGCTTCGCTATGCGTACACACGCGTGCTCTATCTTGCTAATTCCACGCAGCATCATCGCTCTCTGCATCTGCGTTCCGGAACATGCACTACCGCTCGACGCGTGGGCTGACTTCGACGCCTTCGGCGGTGTCGCGTGCAGGTTGAGAGAGAGTTTGAAGTAGCGCGTATGGCTCGCGCAGGTGGGCGTACGTAACTGAACGCAGAAATACCCTAGGCAGTCTCTTCCGCGAACTTGGAGCTGCTCGCGTCATCTACCCGTGCCGCTTTTAGACTGCTGCAGCGAACTGAGAAGGCGAGAACGCCGTTGCGTGCGGCGCTGTACGCAACGGGGAGCCCTAGCTAGAAGCCGGCCTCCGCCGCCACCACGCATCGTTCACGAGCGAGGACACACCGCGGCTTCGGGGAGGAGCTCGAGCTTCTTCGGGCGCCGCGCCGCTACCGAGCGAAACCGCGCGACGGCTGTCTCCCTCCTCCTCCTCCCCACACGTGTTATTGCCTCCTCCTGACAATGGCGGCACATCGGTCAGATCCAAGCATAAAGAACAATGCCGCAGGGCGCGCCTCATTTCATGCCCCCCCTCCTCTTCCCTGAGCCGCTACGCATCGCGCTCTCCTTTTAAGAGCTCGGCGAAGCGACAAACCTTGCTGCGGCGTTGATTTGCGAAGAGTTGGGGCCAACCTAGGCCGAGCAGAGAGCGAAGAGCGGAGAAAACGAAAGAAAGAGGAGGCCAGGGCGGTGCTTTCGATTCGCGAATGCCGCCGTCCTCCGACGCGCACCACTGAGATGGATGAAGAATGGCGTGTCAGGGTGAAATCGAATGCGCCCCAAGCGACTGCGCCGCAGGAAAATGTCTGAGAGAATTATTTCGTTTTTTTTTTCTCACTTTCCTTCGTTCGTTTAGCCGAGCCGCCCATATAGGAGTGCGCGGGGCGAACTACGCTGCGCGAGTGCTTTAGTGTTGCACAATGATGCAGAGTGGCTCTGCGCGCCAACGCTCTCCATCTCACGCGTCTCGTATTGTGCTCTCGGCATTTTACGTCGCTGCGAGGTTCTTCGCAATCGGCCGACACAAGGATTACAGGGAGGACAGCTTCAACTCGGCTCAGGAGAACGCGCGTAATTGGTTTTGAAAGCATTGCGCTAAGGCTTGCTGCAGATATGACCTCGAGAAGTCGGATGTCGTGAGCCTAAATGTGAATTAGGTAACCTGTCATTTGCGGCATGAACAGATTGAAGTTAATGCTGAGTTTCAGATAAGTACAAGGTAAAGCTGGTTTGAATGTTTATACTGCCCCAACTGTGATGACTAAAGCGTTTATCCTTTCAATAATTTTATTGTAACAAGAATGGAAATGAAAAAGAAATAAATGACACTAATCGCAGCCGTATTCTGTCATGAATGTGTTATTTTCTTTGCGAGATATATGTTTACAGTTGACATAAATTGAATTCTTCAGCTTAACAAGAGCGAAGACAAAATTCCCAAGAAATGCAGTTAAGAGTTAACGATATCTTATTTCAGCCGGCAAAGTTCGTGGTTATACATCTTCGTCGTGGTTCATTAGAAAACTCTTAAATGCGGGCGCGTTACGGGACTTCTCTAAATGAAAATTCTGCGTTCGCGTCAAAAATGACGGCAGCGGCGGGTTAGCAAGTGCGCTTGATTTACGCACAAAGTTTCCGACTCAAGCTGCGTACTTAAAAACAAACGTCGCAGACTCAGTTTGTATCAGTGGCGTGTGTTTCTCTACAGGGAAACTTAATAACACGCTTTTAAATAGACTAGAGCCTAAGCAGGCTTGGCGCTCGGCCAAAGCTAAATGCTAATTTATCCTGTTAATTTTTGAAGAATTAACAAAAAGTCACGCACGTATATATACTGTGGCACAGCACGAAATGGCCTCATGGAGCCCAAGGACGTAAAATACTGCCTATACCAGGAATCCAGCACAGCGCATAGCCTGTGCCGCTAAGCCTAGCGGCATACCACGTTCTGTTCTGCAGCCACTATAGGTCCTTATCTTCCTTTCTTACGTCACAGACGACATCAACACGTTATTTTCCATGGATGGATGGAACACAGGAGCGTCCCCTTTGAAACGAAGTTGTGGCAGTTGCCACAATGCTCGGCTTCTTTTTCTTTATATAAATTTCACGGTGTTATCGCTGTAATTATGCGTCTGTATACGCAATTTTATTTAAAATAGAATTTTTAATCCTGCACTTGTAAGCCTTACGTCACCTCCCTGCTTTTGAGCCACCAATCTTCCAATTGACAGTTGCTAAATTCTACCGCAGATTCGTTCACATGACCATTGTTTTCTCTGAACCCTATAGGGCTTCAGAGAGAGTGACTGGGACTGCATCGACATCCGGATGGACACCACTGCATTCTAGTATAAGATGTTCAATTCTTCCTAGAGATGACACTGCACATGTGTCATCTTCTTGGTTAAATTTCCTTTTGTATAGCTTCGCGTTCTAAGACGCCCTGATCTGATTCATAGAGTAGGGCACTGCCTCTTGAGTTATCATAGAACGTTTCCCTCCTGATGTGCCTCTTCCAATTTCGACATAGTTCTACAGTTTGTTTCTTTTCCATCGAATCAATCCAGTTTCTACCTTCTGGCCTTTTTATCTTCGAATAATGCTCTTTATATATCCATTCTTGTTTCCTGCATACTTACTCGTTAGTTTCCTAGTCATTTTCTGCCACTGTGAGGCCACGCTCCTTCAGCATAAGTGTTTAAACACCTTAGATGCCCACCTGTTATTGTCGAATTTCCTCAGGCGTTCTTCATTTTATATTTTACTCTGAGCTTCCCGTGTTTCGTAAGATGCCCAGCCGATATCCACCTAGACCGCCGATCGTTTGTAGTTTTGCCGTGAGCACCTAGTGCTAATCTTGCAAAAGCTCACTGATTTATTCCTAGTCTCGAGTGAACTTCTGTCCTTAGGCACAAAACTGCATTCCCGAAAGTAAGCACTGCCACCATTATTCCTTATATTGTAAGTATCTGACCAATGGAATCTTTGGAAATCATCAGACCTAACTTAATTGCGTAAATCAAGAATTAGCCAGAGGCTGCAAAAGAATTTTCTCAAAGCCATGCGCCATCTGGTGGCAGCCAAGAGAACTAGAAGCGCTTGAACCCAGCTCCTGGTAAAGTTTGTCTAAAGGTCAATACAAACAAGGAAAGAACAAGAAATTACGGGAAGTATGTTGTGATATCAGGCCAACAACAAAATGCGCATATACAATATTTATTAAAAGTAAACAGCCCGTTGCATGTGTGACCGCAAAACTTAAGTTTGCTTATAGCCTAGATAATTTATGGCAACAGAGCCACAGACTTCGGAATACTACAGCACCTGATGCGTACGGAACACAAATGTCCAAAGTACTACTTACTTTAAAGAAAATAAAAGCAAAATGAGAACATCAGATTGTGGCTTTATGTGCATGTTAAGATAACATAGACGAAAAAGCTGTTAACAAGGTACAGTCATTATTAAAAGTAAACAGGACATTGTGTGCCTGACATCAGCTGACGTCAGGCTGTGCAGCAGGTATAAACGCACATTTCTGGAATTACGAAGCTCTAGCGACAGTGGAGAGCTGTCCCAACCTTAGAGACGAGAAGCGCCGGGAGTAATGCTTCGTTTCAGACTCTGTCAGCTCCTGTGCGTCGGCTACGACTAAGAGCGCAGTAGGCTGTTACCTTTCGACAAGGACTGTGTACAACATGTCCTCAATAACATGCGCTAGGAGTGATCAGTCAGACACCTAACAGGAATGTATGCGCAGAGTACGAGATGCCAAACGTGTACCGGCTCACCCGGGAGCCACAGGAGACGCGGAGAATGACTTTACTTATCCATTATCATTCCGGTGGCGCTCCAAGGAGTCAGCGCGATGATAAAGGTCCGAAATTGATTTTTTTTTTTTTCACAGTCGGCGAAACTCCGCGAGCGACGCATGGTCCATAATCAGGACTACGCGGTCAAAAGAGCATTCGCCTCTTTCTCCCACTCTCAGTTTTCCGCCTCCTCCTGTTTCCATCTCTGTCTCTCCCTCTGCGGCATAATCTCAAAATCCAGCTTACTCAACGTTCAATTCTCTAGAAGCACAAAAGGCATTCTTCAGGCTCCGAAGCAAAGGCACGCCCATGCATAACGACGGAAGAAAAAGAAGAGAAATACGTAGATGGGAACATGCGTTCTCGACAGGGGGATCCGCAGAAGAGATGGAGACAAAGAAAATAAGCGCTAACAAAGAACAGTGGCGAGGGAAAAGGGAGAGAGGGGGGATCGAAGTGTATTAGATCGCCTCGAGAGCAGCCCCAGTCCCCCCCCCTGCTGTTTAACCGAGTGGCCACGCGACGCAATTCCAGAGAGGTGCCGCGAGAGGCAGCTACGAGAAAAGAAAAAAGAACGCGCTCGAGACAAAACCCGTGCGGTGCATCCACGCGGTCGAAATAAAAATTAGCAACGTGGCGGCGGCCGTATGTACTCATTTTAACACAAGAAATGCCAGGGACTTCGGCCAGAAGCGGCGAGACAGAAAAAGAATCACGACAACTGGCGCTTAGCTAAGCCAAGCACGCCTCGCCTTGCCCCTGCTTTCTTACGCGACCGAACACGCAAGCCCACAGTCGCCGGAAGAAACGAAGAATCCGGAAAAAGAAAAAGAAAAGCGTCAAATCGTAGAGAAAACGACGAGGTGGGGGAGCAGGCACACAAAAGATGGAGCGAACACACGAAGAGGCCGCGCCGCCGCCGCCGCTTAGGGAGGAGGCGAAATCCATTTTGAGCCAGCTACGCCCAGATTTTTCGAAGCCACTTGGCCAGTCCCTCCTTCTTGGCGCACTCTTCGCCGATCGCCCCTTGCTCCGAAACTGCCTCGGACGGGGGCCGCTGGAATTGAGTCCCAAGCGGGACTGCCCCGCTCGGAGAAATGAAGAAAAGAAAACAAAAAGAAGCCGAGTGGTCTTTCCTCGCCCCATTCTGCTTTAATACGGCGCGCGGCAAATCAGCAAAGCAAAAAAAAAAAAAGAAACTGGCGTGAGGTCAAGTGCGCCTAGTCACGCATTCGGGGAGCGTTTATCTTTGAATTCCACCTCAAAAGAGCATGAAGTGTCTATTAGGTAAGGAATGTTTAGGTTTGTATACCGCGGTGATAGTGAAAATAATAAAAAAAAATCCATCGGTTCTTCCTCGCATCTTGTTCGCTAGGCTGGCGTGTGTTCTGGGTGCATGCGAGCAGTAAAACTTATTGCCCCCCTCCCCCCCCGGTGTTGTCGGTGATCTTGGCAGTTGCAAAGCACACGCTTTAATATTTCGAAATGGGAGAAAATGGAATTCGTGCAGAATTTATTCACATTGAATGGCACAAAAGTTTGAAAAGGCAATGTTCTCGCCGGTGCCCTGAGCAAGAGCTATCGGCGTCGGGCAGGTACAGGAAGAGTCGACTAAACTTATACTGTGTGTCTGTCTTGGACTATGGCACATTAAAATGCGCCAGTAGCGAAGCTGTTGTGTGCCCATATAATGCTAACCTGAGCAAAGAGGAGGAGGAACCCAACTTGACGCCGGAGCCAGGACCCAATTAGGGCTAGTCCGAAACCAAGTAGTTGAGTACGAAGGTGAAGGATATATGCGATACAGAGGTAACGCCAGCGTTACACATAGGCACAGCACATGCTGGGCATCCGCAGGCACGTAGTATTCAGGAACCATTTTTGCGTAGCTTATCTGCTAGCAGCGGATATTGACGCAAATACCTACTCAACCTACTAAATTTGACGTTCTGTGCATAGGCCGCACAATTCTCGCCGCAGGATTCACCGCAGGATTCTTACGGGTCTCAACGTTCAGGCTGAACTACAACCGAGCGTCCAGAGATGTCAAATTGATGGACTTATCAGCCATAGGATGCATACACGAAGCTTCGCATCTGCAGGCTGCACGCTTACTCCTTTACTTACCTTTAGCTAACGGGAGGGATGTAATTTGCCAGAGGAGACACATCGCGCGGGAAATCCGGATGAGCCGCTGTCGTCCCTCGTGTCAGCATTTTCCGATTCCGAAGGTTCGAAACGACGGGATTTCACTCGCAACATTCAGAGTCTGTTCTCGCATACCCAAGCCATTCATCTTTCCATACCGATAGCGAACTTCCAAGCTGTCTGCGACTGGAACTTCGCTGTGGGCAGTTAGACCAAGCGTAAACTATACCGGCAGTTAAAAATACAAACGGACACAAATGACGAGGTAACCAGCCAGATGACACACAGGCAAAGTCAGCACGGTGGAGGAGTTCGATACAGGGTGAGGAGGAAAGAAAACAGGAAACGGCCTGTCCCGAGTCAAGCACCCCATTCTCCTTTCGGCCATTTTTCTGACAGAGAAGCCTGGAGGCAGACGGCTGAGGAACGCCTGCTCGTTCACACTGACTCCCGCACCCGATGCTCGGCGGCGTTTAATGGTGCGGGCAGAAGGCGAGCTACTTGCATGACTGCGAAGTTTTTCCACCTCTTTTGTTGAGCACTAAAGAAAGGGAAGATAAGGAAGAGCAAAGCGGAGACACGCCGTCGCCGTACCAGTGAAATAAAGGTACAGAAAAGGAAACGGACCGCGGCGGTTTCGCCTCTGTCGATTTTTATCGCAACATGACGTCGTCAAAGTCTCCCGCGGAGGCAGCGAGGAGGGGCCAAGAGGTTTCGTTAATCTCGACAGGACCAAGAGTGTCACTCGTCGCGATGCGAGCGGAAAAAAACGTGAAAGCTTTCACGCGCCATGGCACGTACGAACGTCGAGGACATCAAACCGCGCCGTTCGTTGCGCAGGTCGTCTGCGACGCACGCATCGCGGCGCGCTCTGAAATGATGGAAGCAGCAGCAGCGGAGTGTATAGTACAGCGGTCGTCCGTCGGTGGTGGTACTACTCTTCGAAGAAGACGAAGGGCTGGAAAGTGGTGGACCGGCCCCTTCGTCCCCCCCCCCCCCCCCCGTCCCCCCTTCACTCTCTCTCGGAGTATTGCAGAGGCGGCGAATTGAACCGTCAAGCGAAGGCGTACGCACACATCGACGCTGTAGTCAGTCTCGCCGCCGCTGACCGCTCGACGTTGGCGGAGGCGGCGGCGGCCAAGTTTTGCATGTGAGGAAGGATGGATGGTACAGAAGCGCTGCCCCCGCTCAGTGCGCGTTCCCTCCGGGCCTTGTCGCCTCGCGCGCTGCTCGTTTAATGCGCCCCGAGGTTGATGGATAACCGGCTGAACGCGAAATGAAGCACCGACGCGTTCCGCTCGCGGGCTATCTCTCTCTCTTCCCTATACACTGCTTTTTTTTTTTCTCCCTGCTTTCGCCGGAGGGCTACTTACTACTCGACGTACACGCGCGGGGGCCAGGTCTGTCGAGACGCGGACAAGACGAGAGCGCCGACTTCCGCGCCCCCTTAATATTCGCCGACATCACACAGAGTGCGTCTCACGTGCTGAACTGCGACGTGGGACGACGTGGAGCGACAGCAATCAACGACGCGTTTCTTTGTCTCCGTCTCACGGTGTATCTGCGTTGGGAAAATCTGCCTCGCCACCGTACACATTACAACTCCAACCAGCAGTGTCACCGTATACTCGAACGCGTGGGAGAAACAGGGGTGCGGTTCTCATCGCAGTACTAAGCAGAGTGCCAGTGACATCTTGCGACCAGGAAGCAAATAGGAAGAACGTGTTTACTGTCCTCTCGTATTACCTTCCGAAACGAGCATATAAACGGCAACAAAGCCACAAGCCGGTGTACGAAATATCCGATGTGCGAAACGCAATAACTCCGCGGACTTAACGTCTCGTCCTCGCGTCGTTTAAAGGAAACGCAATCAGAAATTCTCGCGGCGCCAAAATGGAACCGACGTTTTCAAGCCGCGCAACTTTCCTCAATGCGCATAGGGCGGACGTGCAGCCGCGTTATTGCAGCAAACGAATTAGCTAAACTCTCTCATACATTCAAACGTCCCATGTCAGCCGCACAATATCTCGTATATTCTTTTTTGTGCCCGGCGACTCGCAAAAGTCGGAGCTGCATTAGCCGCTACACTTCCCCCTCCCCTCTTGGAACGGTTCACCGCCGTTTTGAAGGAAGCCCTGTCGCGAGCGGGCACGGGAATAAATCTTCAAGAACAACCTTGAGACTGACAAGCACCTCACCGGAGAACCCTATCAGAAGAACAGCAACAAAAGGGAGTGAAAAAGAAAGAGAAAGACCAGTAGAAAAGGAATAAAACGCTGGACGCTGTGAACGGCGCTCCTTTGTGGCCACATCGGAATCAAGGTTCTCTTCGGGGATTGATGCGCGCGCCGTTCGCAGATCTCGGAAGGCAAGCAGCCCGCTTCCAGCCCTCGCTGCCTCGCCTGTGTGCGTGCGTTAGTGTGCGCGCGCGTGTGTGCATAAGATGTAGTTCCCTTCCCAACGCGTCGTGCGTGTCCTGTGTGCGCTCGCTTGAGACCTTTTGACGGCGTCGGCGTTCTCAAGGTTTCACCCAAGATTGATCCCGCGCCGCCGCGAGTCCCATGCACCGTCTGGTTAGGTTTGCTTTTGCGCGCGCTCCCCTTTTTGATATTCCCCGCACGAATGGCAGCGGAGAGGACTCGGAGAGTCAGTTTTAAACACTGTATACGCTTCATAACCGTGCTTTTGTGTTACGCGTCGGTGCCTTTGCCTTTTGATTCGCGCCTCCATGTACTACATGGAGCAGCTCACATATGGTGTTAGTGCGGATGATGCCTCGTGCATACAAATTTCCAGTAAAACGCGACGCGTTTTAGCGGAAATGACAAGACAAATATGAGGGAGGAGGCGCTTTATTCCAACCCCAGGGAGAGTGGGAAAAAGAGCGACGGAAAATACATCTGCAAAGTCATTTTCTTTTAGTTTTTTTATTAATTTCATGTATTTTTTACGGTTTCGTTTCCGATTTAATTTGTTTTCTTTACTGCTATGCTGTTGGTCAGCACCTTGGTCAATACCGAAGCTTAGGCGACACATAATGCGTGCAGGCTGTTTGCTCTGACCACGGGGAAAGAAATACTTCATGCTCTGTTGCTCTGGTGTTCAAGCAGTATCTAGTGAGTGGGCAATGCAAGTTAATTGAAAGCATGATCGTTCCATAATACTGCTCTTAGTTAACTAACCATTCCTTCTTGCTGGCACAGTTATTGTCATCCACAGTTTGAGCCTAGTCAGTGCTATTGTCTCAAAACCAACACTACATTAATCTCCGGCAATGTTTACATCTCACACTTGTACAACGTTTTCGTGAGGTTTTTATTATACCTCAAGTACGCAAAATACGACTTTTATCAAAAGAATCGAGATAATTGTCGATTGGTTAAGTTGTTCGCTTTTAGGGCCCGTCGCTGCCAAGCATTTACGACAGCTCAGCAGTTTCTCAGGGACAGGTAATGCTGTCTCCAGCCGCCTGACGAGAGAGATTGTCTCGCGATTCTGCTCAGCATGTAATTCGCTGCCAGCGTTACGTAGTGTATTACAAGGAAGCTTATATTCTCCAGTCACTCACATTGGCGTATTACCGAGGCTATTAGGCGCGCGGGCTGAGCTGCTGATGGATGTTTTCCCGGCTGGTAAAAACAAAACGCCGGCCGCCGCCCAATATGACTTAACCACAGTAGCTAAACTCTGTCTCTCTTCGTCTGTGTAATCAGATACATCGTTGGTGACGTGCCATAACTTGACGTATTCGGCCGGAACGCCCAGAAATGCGCTATTAATATTTAAATGAGGTAATGTTGCCAGCCGAGAGCCAGCTTTGTTCTTTCTTTTACTTTGAATTTCGTTTTCCTGTATGAACAGCTTTCTCTGCCTGCTTCTTCATACGTCCTCGCACTTAATTTTCTTCTCATGTGGTAGCCACTCTTTGCCTCAAATTAACCGTCTTCAGGTTAATTGTTATTTGAATGAATAATGAGGAATGGTCACCCAACAAAGGCCACCCCCCATTTATCTTATAAGCCCCCAGCGCAACCTCCATCGTTCTAGAGTATCGCAACGGAAGACGTTGCTAACAACTGCACAACTTTTAAAACATCCCTGCTGGGTCGATAGATTGTGGCGTTGCACACACTTTCGCATAAACACTCTCATAAGCAACGCACCAGCGCTGCCTATGAGAGTGGCGTGGAGTATGGAGCGGCGTGCGTCACATTATTAATACCCTTCCACATATTCTTCTTCCACTCAAACGAGATTCACGCGTGTAAAAGTTACGATTGCGTCTGGGAGGGGGTTGAAGAAGCGTGGGCCAAAATAGAGCAAATTTATCCTTCAAAACACGACAAAAACGGCACAAAGTTACGACGTGAACTCAGCTAGGTTATGCTATTTTGTGTAGCGCTCGCCTATTTTTTTTTTAATTGGTGCATCTGACGAGCGCTGTGAACACGTGAAACGACGATTAATACCGCAGGGACAATAGCAGACGGAGAGAATACGAAAGGCGAGACTGAAGAAATATGACGAAAGAAAAAATACAGGGACACCTAATTCCATTATGTGTTGGCAATGTGATAACGTTCGAAGCAGTTGACGTCTTTACCTGAAGTGACTGGTGAGGTTTTTCAGGCCAAGGTTGATTTTTTTCGAGCTCTCCCGGTACCCCACTTGCCACGGGTGGCATGTGGATGCTTCACACTGACAAAACTAGTCTGGTGACGTCACTGCCAGCTTGGTGACGTCCCTTCTCCCTAGCCAATGGCAATTATCTGGTCTGGTGAAGAAATTGATGACGTCATTGCTCGCCAGCCAATCAAGACTTTTCTGGAAAACACGGGACTGGCGCCGCCGGCTTTTTGCTCCGTTGAGGCTTCTATGCTGGGGCACAAAAAGACCAGGTAGACCGTACGCTTCAACACGATGTGCAGTGACAACGACCAGGCTCCTGTGCAAGCGTAAACCTCAAGCAGATCCAGCTAACGCCCAAAGGAATAGCGCCCTGTTTATAAGAAAGACGTCGTCGAGGTCAGAGACGGTGACCCGCTGTAGCGCCAGCGCCAAAGCGCAACCACGAATGCGGAACAAGGTATAAGGCGCAACGGCGGCATGCGGGTATATATTCTCACACGCGAGGCTTTATACACTTTATACAGCAGGAGCGTCAGCGGGCGGGGGCCGTAAGCATGCAAATCCAGCGTGACCGAGAGATTATACACGCGGCCGTATGTATACTACCATGGGAACGAGCTGTTGTAATGGCGGACGACGCCTCCTTTCGCGCTTCTGACGCGCCGCGCTACGTAAGAAACACACTGTCCCGGGAGATTAACGCCGAGCGAGAGAAACTAGGCAGGATCCGCGGCAAAACACGTTTCCAGCGCGAAAAACCTGCCACGGTGACTCCTTACGCGAGTATCCGTGCATCTGCAGGCGTGGCGTGCGCGCGCGAGAGAAGGTCGCGGTTTTTATTGCCCTGTTAAATCGTGCGCGTGTATGACGGGCTTGCAGCATCTTGCACTTGTCCCGTCTCGTCGAGCAACCGAATAAAACGGGTGCTTGCGTGAGTCATGCCGCTTATAAAAATGGTCAATATACAGTCTATAGACTTGTTATATACTGTATTGCTTTCTTATAGATATTTCTTTTGGTCTATTCATAGCCTATAGACTGTCTATAGACAAAATACTACAAAAATGTATGACCATAAATCAATAGATTGTCTATAGACTGTCTATAGGATTTGTATTCTCTATAGACAGTCTATAGGATATGACTGTCTACAGACCGTTTTTATAAGGGCGGTAACCACTTTCCTATACTCCTTTGAGCCTGGGTACAGGAAGAATGTGCCGATCTGCATTTCGGCTTAAACTGTGCACTATAAACACAAATACGCCTACATGGGTGTAAAAAGGGACTAAACTGTCCTCTAGCGGACTCCTCTTTACGGGTTTGCGCTAGAGACAGTTTACACTCTTTTTACTCCTTTATGTTTAGAGTGTATACATGCGTGAATGCGGTATATCCGGGAATATGCGCAGAGCCCATGCTCTTTCACTTTTCACGGGTTTTGGCACATTTTGTTCCGGTTTGCTGCCTTCGTACAAGTTTTCCTCAAAATAAAAAAAAGGGAAGAAATCCGCCGCTATCTCCTTGCCTCCTTCCGAAGGATGGTACAAGGCGGTCGTTATTAAAACAGAAAAGAAAGATGGTTTTTAAATGAAGTAGGATGTTTGCGCAACCGGCTTGCAAGCAGCCCACTTCCCTACTGAAAGAGGCGACAAGTGCCCAGCGTGAGAAACTGCGACGGGGGATTAAATCAAGAAGAAGGAACGACCCCAAGAAGAGGCAGGCGGCGGCCAGCAATCATCACCCCGTGCAAGCGCAAAACGCGAACAATGCGACAGCATGCAAGATAAACTGTAGCCGCCGTCGCCAGCCGAGCACGCTCGCTTGCGTAGTGTTCACTTCCGTGGAAGCTCTGGGCATCACGCTTGACCCGCAAAGGAAAATGCCAGCCAGAGGACTTTCTGCCTCTTTTTTTCTTCCTTCACCCACTCACTGCTTTCTGGAGCCTGTTTCTTCTGTCTTTCTCTTCTCGTCCACTGAGAACCGAGTCCCGGAAGAAAAGGGCGCGGGAGAAACACCGTGGCAACTTGTATTTACTCGCGCCACTGGCGAGGCGTTGAACGCGTGCAGCTTGCGATTGCGCGCGGAGCACTGCCGCCCGCCGAGCAGTTTTCGCGCGTTTTGTAGATAGCGGTAGTAGCCTCGTTCAAGGCCCAACCTTATACTTACCGCACTTCAGTAACGTGGCGCTCGGACGCAATTTCATTCGGAGATTTTTCGCGGGAGAGGCTATCGCGAGATGAACAAAAAGATAACGTCCAAGCACGGGCCACATTTGCGCACACTGTAGCAATCGCCAGTGGCACACGTTTCGTCGGTGCGAAAAATAAAAACTCTGCAATGGCGCCAATAAGTTTTAGCGTATGTTGACGCGTTTAGTGAACTCGAAAGTTCCCAGGAAGCAACTCCTGTAAGTTTCTTGAGACGCAATGATACAGCTGCTGTCATATTATGCCTGCAATGTCGGTATAAGTCGGCAACAGCTTTGAAATGAAAATTGGGCTATAGTTGTACACGTATTTTCATTTTAAGTGATATCAGGTAACAACAGTGCGGAGGCTGATACGGTATGGAACGGAATACACAGGCAAGCTATGTCATTCTTGTCTGTGCCTCCGCTCCGTGCTGTTATTAAGCGGTTTGATGCGCTGATGACGTAGAATGAATACGTACCAAATCACCCAAATTTCAGCTTTACAATGAGACAAAATCATCCTCATTTTGCGCTGCGATGAGAGTATTTATTGCAAGCCAAAGCGCTTTTATGGAGAGCCAGAGAATATAATCCTAGTACAAGTTCACTGCCGACTGTCTAACGAGTAAACTTTCCAGCTCTTACTAATTGTATAGCAGCACACAAGTAAAAAACAAAAGCAGTTGGCAACAATGGGCCTGCGGCATACACTCTAAACACAAATACACCTATATGGGAGTAAAAAAGGGAGTAAACTCCCCCTAGCGCACATACTGTTCTAAAAGGGTGTGCGCTAGAAGACAGTTTTACACCCTTTTTACTCCTTTTGTTTCGAGTGTAAGCGTGCGGCGTCCTGCATCACTCCGCTGAACGATCGCAACAGTAAACGAAATCAGCTTTTAATGTTGGACTGTATACCAGAGCCAGCGGCATCAAAATGTTTGAACTATGTCATCAATTTGATTAAGTCCTTGTTCAGATAACAGGAAACGCTTTAACAACGAGCTAACTTTTCATCACGGAGGAATTCTGTGCGGCAGTCCTTAATTTGGATGGAGCTTCACTGCAAACTTAAATTCTATCCGACCATAGCGCCCTTCGCAAGGGCCGATTTTTTAACGTAGTTTTTCTACCCAGAGGAAAGTTTATAAGCTTCGGTTTAATTGCGGTTTGCCCAGAATTAAGGACACCTTCTCAGTGATGTAGTTCCTGAGTCTAAAACAGGTGAATGCACCACGCTGAAGCCAGCAGTAAACTCAAAATTCATTTCACGACGATCACATTTGTAACTTTTGGTAATGACACCATCAAACACAGGTAATAACGCTTTCAATTTAGGATAAGTAAGGACACAAGCCGTTACAAGCGAGACACAGGCGTTAACCTGATTTCTTATTGGCATCCTTGTCCCTTTGTGTTCCATACCGTTTCAGCGCTGCTCAAATGCCGCTTGCATTCGAAATCGAACTACTGACGCTGTACGCCCCTGAAATTTAGTACGTGCCATGACCCCCCAAATCTTACTTTGCAGGGAAACGGAAGTTTGTTTATTTATTCAAAATTTTGCTGACCTCAATTTGAAGCCGTAACAGGCCGCAATAGATAGAAATAAATGTTTGGGAAAAAAGTATACAAGCAACATTTCCCTCTTGTACAACCTTCATGAAATGGAATATTTGTGAAACTATTTGCCTCGCATCGAAGTGATTGATCCACGGTAGACCCTTTTCATCAATAGCATTGCCCTGATACAACATCAACCGCCGTACAATTTCTAAATAAACCCAATTTTCTACTCGATTTTGGAACTCGAGAAAACAGCGACTACTCCTTACTTCTCGAATCTCGGCAAAAATAGGAGAAGTCAGAAACCGCAAGCTGCCCCAGTTATAACGTCCTCGGTGCCCTGCAGCTAACTACACGTCTGAGGACGCGATACGCACGCGCCGAGGAGTTGCGTGCGAAGACACCGTCACCCCGGGCGGCATGAAGAGCTCCCAACGGGTACAGGGCGAAAAACTACTCGTCGTCGTCGTCGTCGTCTTCGCCTTACTTTCCCACCGGCCAGCAGCTAGACTTTTGGCCGTTCTCACGAAGAGCGCGGTCGGTGGCCCGGTCTCTCTCGTGCGAACGCGTCGGCCACTCGTCGGGCGCGGAACAGAAGCGTTTAGGAACGGGTGCGACACAGTTTACGCGCCGCTGATGAGGAAAAATGGCCCGAGGTAAATCGCGTACTCGCTTTCACGCCGTGCCCTCTGGCCTCCGAGACCCGCGTATGTGTGTGTTCTCCCTGGAGCATCCTTATGAGGGCACTCGTGCATTGAGCCCAGTTACAACTCAGGAACAGCCTCGAGATGGCCGATATCCGCCTGCTATTCCTCCCTGCACCCATGCGATTTAGTTGCGAACGCAGTTTTTGTCAAAACTGCATTGAGAACGTCACTTAGGCACGAGACAGGAAGAGAGTGGAGTGACTTATAAACAGTCTATAAACTTCTTATAAGCTCTATCGCCTTCGTATATATATATATATATATATATATATATATATATATATATATATATATATATATATATATATATATATATATATATATATATATATATATATATATATATATATATATATATATATATATATATATATATATATATATATATATATATATATATATATTTGTCTATCCATAGTATATAGACTGTCGTAGACAAAAGTCTACTAAAAGTGTACGGCCGTAATTCTGTAGATTGTCTATAGACTGTCTATAGGATTTGTATTGCCTATAGACTGTTCTCTAGGCTTGTTTATAGAGAGTCTATAGACTTTATAGACAGAAAAATGTGGACAGTCTATAGACTGTCTAAAGGAATTTTTGTGAGGATAGGGAGCGAAGGCAAATTGATGATACCCTAGTTGAAACCAAGAAGAGGAAATTAACATGGGTAGGAGATCTAATATGGAGGACAGGTGTCCAATGGCCACTTATGGTAACAGAGTGTACACGACGTTAGGAAGTCTGCGGGAACAGGTTGGCCGCAGATGGCGCCGAACAGTTTTAATTAGAAACCAATATAGACGGCGTTCGTCCTGCAGTGGACGCAGTTGTAATGATGATGATGACAATTAAGTATATTTTTATACATTCGCCTAGTAGACAATGCATGGATGTGTACACGTTATAAATGAAGCTTTTGTGATTCTTCGTTCCGCTTGACTAGCTTGAAAAAACTTAAAAACCAGCTTAAAACCAAAACGGAGTGAACCTACAAAACATTTCGACCTCGTGGAATTGCATTACAGGATTCTGCAGCTGTGCTGATTCAAGTGGAGCTGGAGGCGGTGTATTTCGCCACACCACACACTTACTGGCTGTGATTCATTTCTTCTTTGAATAAGCGTCGCGTGTTTCATTTCAAGTACGTCTAATATGCCCTTTCTGTTTTATGTTGTCTCTTTAAAATGTTACATCACCCGCTAGACAATCACGGAGAAGGAAAAAAAAAAGCAATAGCTAGTAAGCGGAGCACCGCAAACACTGCATCGCCCAGCGTCATGCAGAAACCGTGCGGAAACCTCAACAGCCACTCACAACCAAACCAACCACGCAAGCGCGCGATCGCCTTGCCTCGCGAAAAAAAAGAAAGATTAATCTCGATCACAATTTACAAGTAGCGCTCACGAACACGAACAGCCTCTCGCGCGCCGCGCAATTATGCGCAACGCGAGGGAGGGGGGAGGGGGGGGGGGGTGCTCGAGAAGCAAGCAAGCAAGCAGCTAGCGCGGTCTAACTGTTCTCGAGAATTTCACGCCTCCGAGCGCAGGCGACCGAGCGCCTAACGCAGCCGAAGCGGTCGTGCACTGTGACCGGTGCGAGCACGATCATTATACATACGCGCTATAGGCACACACACACATGCAAGCACACTCGCACGCATATACACAATCACGATGCATAGCGGTATATAGCCCGCGATGTAAATATTGTCGAAGGCGGTCGTTTCCACGCGCGCGCTCTGTAAGCGTTATTTCTCGGAGGCCGACCGAGACAACCGTTGTGATGACGACACCGCGGCGCCGCCGCCAGCCGACTGGGATTTTCGTTTCCCACGTCCCAGTTTATCCTTTCCCGTACGGAGTGTGTGTGTAGACAGCCCGAGGCTTCGGAGAAACGCCAAGGCGATGCCGCGGAAATTGGCGAGGAATGACCGCAATCGCTGCACCGCGCGCGCGCTCTGCCTCGATATACGGATGCCCTCTCCGCCGCGATTTCGTTCGGCGGACAGGAAGAACCAGGCAGCGAGCGTCCACTGCTTCTTCTTCTTCTTCTTCTTCTTCTTCTTCTTCTTCTTCTTCTTCTTCTTCTTCTTATTCTTCTTTCTCGAATCTTCCTCGAGAGCACCCCATCCTCCTCTCCGAACGCGAATGGATGCGCGGATTCTCCTGACGACGGAGGGAATCACTTAATGCGGCAGCGGTTCCTCAGAGGTCGAGCTCCAGATTGCCAGGTGTACACACTGCAGTACTCGCGATAGGCAAGTAGATATGCAAAACGCTCGGTTACCTGAACTTCACCTGCACGGCCACACGCAGGCGCCGAGAAGGCGGCATCAGGGCCGAATGTATGTGACACGAAAACTTAAGGTCCGTGATGTGAGGACGGGTGCTTTTGCCCGCCGAGATAACCCGGCAGTTATAGGTGAAACGCCGATTCGGGAGGAGGTTCTTTTTTTCCTGGTTTCATTTCGGGGCTTTGGAAGAAAGCACAAAGCGGGTCTTTCCTCTAATGGGCTGCCGCATCCTCACTGTGAAGCGCGTCGTGAGAACCGTTTGGCCGCGCGCCGTAATGAAAGCTTTATCAGTTCCTCTCGTTCGGAGGTATCGGCGCTGTTGAGAAGTACAAAACAACGAATGTGTGATCTCATTATGATTTGAGTCTACCGTGGGCAATAATCTGTCTATAGACAGTGACCATCGAGTAGTGTGTGCGAAACTTCTGCGTGAATGCTTCAACTTTACGATACGCATTAACTAGTTTAACTAGCGCAGGAAGCCATCCGTCCTGGTGCTATACGCGAGGAGGTCAATTTCTCACGCGGTTTCGTCTGTCCCTCAGCCTATTCTGGTTTCTCGAACTTTATCACGTGCTGGCTTATAACAACGTCTTTTTCATTACAAGGCTGCAAGCATATTTGCGAGCTCGTAATTTCACGCGTTTTTGGTTGCGGAATCTAACTTGCCTGGTTTTGCATTTAACCTAATTAGTGGTCCCTCGCATAATTGACGAGCGTTACGCTGTGATGCTACGTCCTCAAGAGGAATGCATTCTCGTCGAAATTATGCTTGTGTGGCAAACTTTCTGTACGCTTTTCTTAACCAATACAGTTAACTAATACAGTTGAACCTCGCTACAGCGAAGTTGAAGGGCCCGGCGATTACTTCGTTATAGCCGTAGCTTAGTTATAGCCCGTGTTGACCCGTCTTCCAAGGGGAATTGTAATTCGTTCGTTATATCCATTACTTCGTTATAAGCCGTTTCGTTGTAACGAGGTTCGACTGTATATCACTGCGAGTTCACTTTATCGTTTTTCTCAGCATTCGCTTAGCGAAGTTATTTATCGTCTCCGTTAAGTAATACACTTCGCAGCCTGAACTAATAGTCTGCGCCAGCTCGTATTGCGTGTATAATAATTTCATTTAATAAACAACAGCTGCCACTCATTAATTCAGCGTGAGGTGTTGCCGAAAGCAACGTTATTCTGATTTCGCTTACCCATATTACAGCTTCACAACTTCTCCTGCGTCTCTGCAATCACTTAACGGCTATGTATACCTTGCTGGTTTCTTATCTGCGTCATATTTTATCCTGTCCGTTCTTGTCAGGATACGCGTTACCACATTTATTGTACGCTGTCCTAGGGCGACCGGTATTTACGTGCAAATCTTTAGTGACATGTCGACGCACAGCAAGTGTACAGACATTCAGTGATAGCGTATGCTGCCCCGTAAATGATTTATATACGCATTTATACTTAGCCGGACTTGAAGGCCCGAGAACAAC
The DNA here is from genome assembly GCF_052857255.1 of Amblyomma americanum. NCBI lineage: Eukaryota > Metazoa > Arthropoda > Arachnida > Ixodida > Ixodidae > Amblyomma > Amblyomma americanum. The sequence goes on from NC_135498.1 coordinate 22,851,443, forward strand.
GCACGCCTCTCGACTACCACGAGCGCCTGTATGAATCATGAAGGCATTTTTTTTTCTCTTTGCAATGCGAGCCCGCGAATTAGTCGCCATACAAGCGCACTGCGGCCGGCCTTTCCCAGCACCTCGCTCGACGGTAAAACGTCTCGTTAACGGAATTTGAAATTGAAATCAAACGCATGTTCTACCATTCTTCTCCTTCCTGCTTCTATACTTCTTCTTCTTCCTTGTTTTTATATATATATTTTTTTTTTCGAGAACAGCATCGCGTGTGTGAGCACGTATAATGATTTCACTGCCGGCCGTCCAGCCTGGCTTTACAAATGACCGGCCCTCCTTCATTGGAACGGACGCCCGAGAAAGAGTTATACGGTTCAAGGCGGCCGGCGCTGTTAGCATTCAACTCGCGTTCCTGCGAGGCTTGAAGAAAACGGTTCCGCCGCTTCGCAGAGTGGCTGTCCGGCGAATATCCTCTCGCGGACATCGTTTCCGCATGAACAATCACGATCCGGAGTCTCCCAAAGCTATATACACGGGCCCCCGGCATGTGTAATCGCTCAAGCAGCTAGTAAGATAAAGGAGATCGGAACGCGCTATTAACCAAACCTTACACAATGATGTGCAAGCAACAGAGAGCAGGCCGATCGAAGGCTCGGCCGTTGCTGGGTGCTCGGCTCGTTCTTCACTATTACAAAGACCGCAAGGCAGGACCACTCCGTTCATGTCACTTCGCAGATTGTACAGCAAGAAATAAATGGCTGTTCCGGAGACACTCGGCCAAAGGTGGAAAGAACAAGGTTACGAAACCTATATAGCAGCTGTGTCAGTTCGCGCATAAAAAAAAATTGTTAAGCATGTAACGGAGAGTAATTTCAGAGCGTATACGCCAGCCGCATGCAGGGATTAAGAGCCCGTGTGAAAGTTATGTGAATTAACTGAGCAGAACTGGGAACAATTCCCTTGCAAAAATTTCTTTAGACAGTCTATGTCTGTAGATTTCTGTCCTAAACTCTATTGCATTGCCTATAGACTGTTCTCTAGGGTTTGTGTATAAAGTCTATAAACACTCTATAGATAAACCCTAGAGAACAGTCTATAGGCAATACCAATCCTAGCTAAGACGGTCTATAGGCAATCTATAGAATTATGGTCATACACTTTTAGTAGACCTTTGTCTATAGACGCTCTATATACTAGGAATAGACAAAAGAGATACCTATAGCAAGGCAATAGAGTCTATGAGATGTCTATAGAATGTCTATAGACCATATTTATAAGGGAAGAAAAATATTTAGACGCCTGCAGAGCTGCTTCGCTCTTTGGAGATCGCTAATATATGTTTGTATTATTGGCGCGCGTACGTGCACACTTGGTCGTGTAGGTTTAAGTTAAGCGTAGGCAGTGAGCAGCTTGATTTCCGTATAAAATCGTATAAAATCATGGTCGCCGTTTTATTCGCGGCCCTGTGTCTGCCTTGCTTTAAACCACGCGGACGGGAGGTAGCGAGCCTCTGCCACTCAGCCGAGAAGCCAACCTTCGTGCCACCGTGGTCTCTAGTACTTGAACGAGCTGGGACTCCGCGATAATTTCCTCCAATAGCGGGACGCCCTGAGGGAAAGACCGCGCATGTTTACCAGTCACGAGATGAAAAAAAAAAAAAAAAACGAGTACCGCGGCAACGTCATAAAATGAATGACACACGTGGCATACTTCAAGAATTATAAGCAGCGAACTGAGTTCAGGCGCAGAAAACGCCCAAGAAGCGTAGTTGCTTCACGTGCTAGCGTCCAAGGCCGGACCCCCGGGGGTCAGCCCAAACTGCGTACAATCATTTTCGAAACACCGCGCACTCACAATAGCGAGGCTGTGAGAGCTAGGAGGGCCGCAGAAAGGGAGGATCGCGTGTGCGACCACGCGCAGGTAAGTTCCCGTGCCGTGCGACAGCGAACGACAACCACGACAACGACGGTTACCGCGCGCGGGCCTCGGTCGCCGTCGAGTGCCGAAACGTCTCGGAAAGAGCGCAAAAGAGAACTAACTGCGCGTGGGCCTTGCGAACGGCCGTGGACTACGGCAGCGTCTCGAGCTTTTGAAAAGGCCCGCACCAATTATCGACACGGCGCGGGACGACCAGACAATGGACGACGTGCCTTCAAGGACGCACGCGAAGCGAGCGAGAAACGCAAGACAAAAGCAAAGCTACCCCGTGTACATACACTTGTTAACCGGACCCTTTTTCTCAGCTGTTTTATCTCTTTTTTTCTTCTTTCTTGTACCAGTGTCCGGTGCAAGCTTTGCTCGCGCATTAATACCTTGCGAGCAGAAAAAGGCTCCTTGCGTTTTCTTTCACACTGCACTGTCGAAACACTCGTAAAAGCAAACAAAAAAAAAGAGAAGGGGGGGGGGGATGGGTGTAAAAGAAGAGAGGAAAAAAATCTTGTCGGGAAAACCACTTCGGAACAGAAAAAGGACCCGCCGCGGTGGCTCAGTGGTTAGGGCGCTCGACTGCTGATCCGGAGTTCCCGGGTTCGGACCCGACCGCGGCGGCTGCGTTTTCATGGAGGAAAAACGCTAAGGCGCCCGTGTGCTGTGCGATGTCAGTGCACGTTAAAGATCCCCAGGTGGTCCAAATTATTCCGGAGCCCTCCACTACGGCACCTCTTCTTCCTTTCTTCTTTCACTCCCTCCTTTATCCCTTCCCTTATGGCGCGGTTCAGGTGTCCAACGATATATGAGACAGATACTGCGGCATTTCCTTTCCCCCAAAACCAATTATTATTATAATTAACAGAAAAAGGCTTCACTGAAAGCTCGTTACTACCGTACTGCGTTCGAGTACTTATTATTATATTTGCAGCCATACGGCTAAGGAAAGTTTCATGTACGCAGCTTGCGTAGAGGATGCTGTAAACGTGAAAGCGAATAGTCACTCGGAAGCACGGACGCGGAGGTTGAGTTCCAATACGGTTTTTTAACTAATATAAAACGACAGAAAGAGGAAGACGAAAAGCAACCGGATTAAACAGAACAATGTTCCGCTTAGCAAAGCTGCACTGGAATAAAGGAAAGAAGAGATGCAAAGGTGAAACACGGATAAAGGCGGGGATAAAGTAAAAATCAAGAATGTCAGAGCAGATTTTAGAGAACATTTCCAACAAATCCTGCAGAAAAATTATTCTGAAAACCAGGGACTACATTTACCAGACCATACGCACGTCTGCTGTACCGCGATTGGCTCTTAAGCAAGATTGGAAATGACACGATAGCCAATAAACGATCGATAAGTAGACATTCCATAGTGTAGGCGAAAAGGCTTCAGAATCGAACCCTGGATCCATTTCGAGACCATGACTTATCATCAGACACTAGATTTTGAAGCTCACGCTCAGAAAGTTGTCAGGTGTGGAAATAAGCGCAGATTTTTGAAATTATTCGTATTTGCGCGCCGCAACAATAAACAGTAGTTGTTTCAACGTTGTCAATTGTTTATTGTTTTGGTGTGGATACTAAGGAAGGCACATGGGCCTTGATAAATGCTAGGTTTCGAGTCTTTTTATGAAATCACAATCCCACATGCGACATTCATTAGATATTGTTTAGTGCGCACTCGAAGTTTAGTCTATGCCAGATCACTTTCTAGCCGCAGCGTGAGAGCATCGCCCGCGAAAGGAGCATACAGCGGAAAATTTAGAAATCACCATCTCTCCTGCTTGCAACGTTGAGGCGCACAGTCGCAGAAAAAAAAAAAGTGAAAAAAAAAGCGTAGAAGTGAAGCAACGCCACTGGTTCGGGAACGTCTAGAACGGAAGGCTGCCAACTGAGAGCCGCCAGCATATTATGTAAAAAGAAAACCGAGCATTGAAAAAAAAAAAAAATAAGCGACAGCCGGTCCGGAGCAGCGTCGGTTAACCGGAAAAAGAACTCGAGTGCCAATTATTTACGATATCGCAGGCAACGGCAGCAGCTCGGGAAAAGCGAGAACCTGGCCTGACAACGTCAACTGCCACTTCCATGCTCCTGTCGCGCTCCTGAAGAGACCCCCGGCACACGCGCACACACACGCACACGCACGCACACACCACGGCGCTGATGCATAGCCCGTATATCTTTGAAAACGGACCCTGGAGCCACCGCCGCCGACCCCCTGCTCCCCCACCACCTCCGCATCCTATCCTCATCGCCGCCTTCTTTGCGTGTCTACTGTACAAGCCATTTGAGAACTCCTTGTGTTTGCTTTCCTTCCTCAAAACGAACCCGAACCCCCCCCCCCCCACCCCCACCCCCCCCCCCCCCGAACCTGTCGGTTGAGAGTTCTTCACCGCATTCGACTTTTTCTTTCCTTGAAGTCGCGGTCGCCCTCACTACTTCGGTTTTGCGCACAAGCTTTCTTCTGCCTCCCCCCTCCTCCAATCCCCCCCCCCCCTTTTTTTTTCGCGCACATCGGGAACGCCTTTACTTTCGGTTTCACTTTCTCGTGTCGGTTGCTTGACGTCGCAGGTCGCGGAACTATCTTTTTTTCTTTTTCTATTTCGCGTGAGACAGACGGCTTGCCGCTAAACAGGCGACGCATTCCGAAGCGTCAAGAATCGCGAGATTCCTTCTCTAGTCGCGAAGGGTCGCGACTGTCACGGAGGCGACGCCAGCGCGGTTGTGCGCGGATCGCGACGCGGAGCCGACCGACAGCGATTCGGAGACGCCTCTCTCTCTCTCTGTTTACTTTTTGGAAACGACTCGTCGCCGTCACGGAGTTCAAGCGAGGGTTTCTCAACCCCCGAGGAAGGGTCGCCCACCTGGCGCCTCGAGGTCCGCACATGGTTCTTAGCGAGGTGCGTATTCGGTTGAAATGCGCAAGTCAACTCGTGGACCTCGGTGCACGCGTGGTCTAGAGCAGCGCTCTTTTCGAGATCACCCGAACGCTTCTCTTCCTACATTTGAGCGAATATTGCAACTTTGCGTTAGACACATACAGAAAGATAGTGATATACGGAACAAAACACCCAGACACGAGACTATAATCTACGATTGAGACTCATAGCAAAGGCTTCTCTAACGCTTTCAATGGGTGCCCTCGCACATAGGTGTCTTAGGCAACGAGATAGCAGACAACCTCGCCCATACAGCTCTCTCCGGGATTCCAGTACATGGAGTCCCTCATGAAGTCAAGCAAATGTTCAGAGATGTGGTGTTGTGCCACTTCAGTTCTTTGTGGAGCTCTCCTCATCAGCCATGTGTGACCCAGGGTCTCAAAAGGTACCAAGCCACTTTGCTGCACCGCGTTCGCACGGATTCTGCTCGTACGCCGGCGTGGATGTATAAGACTGGCCTAGCGTTGTCACCATTGTGTTCAACGTGTGGTGTGTGTGGTGACATAGAACATTACCTCTTGTGCTGTACTTTGTACAACGCGGAACGGGCTGTGTTATTCGGATCCCTCAAGAAGGCAGGAGTTCCTCACAGTTCTCTTCAGGACATTGTTTTCCCGCGCGGGAGCCAGTCGAGTAGAAGGGATGCTTCTCGCCTTCTTCTACTTTACCTGCAGGACACGGATTTGGCCTCCACATGGTGACCTCAGGAGTGTCTATTTGGGTTTTTGCGGACAGTGTTTCTGTGATTTCTATTTAAGTGTCGCTACGGAGGAGCAATTGCCGGCAGTAACTGCAAGGCTAATCCCACCGGTAGTTTACAACCACTCAGCTCAACTCAACTATAATCTACGTAGTGCTCGCGGTGTACGGGCGAACAAGGCCTACAGTGCGCAGAGCTGGTGAGACATGACTGGCGAGCGTTTTAACTGTAGACTCGGAAGACCTAGGCTTGGGAAAGACCAATGCTTCTATTGCGGGTATGTAAGGTCGCCCGTCGCTATGAGAACTTATATCCCTAGCCGAAGATATCAGGGATACGGAATGACTTAGCTGGGTACTAAGTTGAATGCCTCCAACATCTTACCATTAAAAACACGAAATACAAAATACAAAACGGCACTAAAAATGCAGAGTTCCTACTTAACGCCATAAGTGAAGCTTGAAGAAGCCCATTCTCAGCGTGGATTTCTGGTCGAATTATTATACAGAAGATTGTTGCTAAGTGGTAGCAGAAGTCTAGGCGTTACGAAAGCAACCATTACGCCCACGGTAATCGCCCTCGTTCACAGGTTTTTCATGCCCTTGTAAATCTTCCCGTGCCGTCTGTATGTGTCACAGTCGCCCAGGAAACTGGATGGTGTTCGAAAACAGAGGTTTTTTTAGTTCTTTAAAGACGTTTAGTGCCAACAGTTTGCATCATCGTTGTGGATATTAGTTAACGCTGTGGCTACCGAACTGTACTATTCTAAAGCCACCGCGGTGGCTCAGCGGTAATGGTACTCGCCTGCTGACACGAAAGATGCGCGTTCAATCCCGGTTGCGGCGGTCCCATTTCGATGGAGGCCAAATGCTAGACGCCCGTATACTGTGAGATGTCAGTGCACGTTAAACAACCCCAGGTGGTCGAAATTATCCTCAGCCCTTCACTACGGCGCCCCTCATAACCTGAGTTGCTTTGGGACCTTAAACCACATAGTACCAAACCAAAACCTTTCGTTATGAATTATGATGCATTCCTAGCATGTTCATTTTACTGAAGTTATATTACGGTGGCATTTTGTTCACAGTTTACTGATGGGATGTTTCCCGTCTACGTAATGCCCACACGTGCATTCAGGGTACATAAATGAAGAAAAAAAATGTTTCCACTCAAATCAAAGTTACAGCTCGCTCTTGCAAGTCAAGGGCCGAATGAAAAAAAAAATCGTCCAATAACAGCGCTAAAAATTGAAACTATTGCTGCCATCACTCTCGCCAAAAATTTATTAAACTCCTAAAGGCCCAAAACATAACTCAAAACAATTTGACAGCGAATCAGCGTACAAAAACATTAACACCAAATCAAGAATCAAGAGGGCATAGTTTGCAATAATAAAAGGGTAAACAAGATCACTTGAAAGGTTTAATCACTGATCAGCAGAGCTGGTCAGCGGTTATGACATCGTACACCGGGCTATCGCAACTGCTTACGTGTTAATTCTATTCAATAAGGGCGCGAGAACCTGATGAACCATTCTTACGTACGATATATGTTCTGATAATTCTGCCCCGATTTGACGCCATGAACTGTAGCCTTCGCTGCAATACCAGCCAACTGTGAGGCGGGCTGTATTTAAGTTCTGGTCTGTATTTCACAAACTCGCTAGTCATCGTTTGGCGAGACCGCAGACGAGCCGAGAACGGTTTACGTGCCCACAGTCATTTCCGCGGTCTTTTCCAAAACAACAGAGAAGCCCAGCTAGTGGCCAAAAACAGATCCTGTCTGGAAAACCCGAGCACAAGCTCAGGCGAGGAAACGCGCAAAAAGATAAATGAAGAAAAGAAAAGAAAAAGTGAGCAAAAACAAACGACAGCTAGCGGCGGTGACAACGAATCCGATATACAGGAAAAAAAAAAAAAAGGAGACGGTAGAAAAGCGGGTGGCTTATTCTCGATGCGGTCGCTGAGCGCACTGCTCTCCGCGCGTTCTCAGTTGACTGGTGTCTTGCCCCCCCCTCCCCCCTTTGCCCTCGAAGCTGTCAGGCGAAGAACGTGCCGGACGTCACTCTTAATTGCGATCCGGGACCAAAAATCCTGGAACCGAGCGACGGTGGGAGCGTTTCCTCTTGCTCCTCTTTCACCCTCGACTCTCCTCTCTTCTCACTCTCCCCTTCTTTTTCCGCCTCGCTCTCCATTTTGTGTTCATTTCTCGCAGAGAACCTGCACGCTTCCGTTCGACACCTCGGCGTGTCTGCGCGCTCCCCCCGACTTCTTGGTTGGCAGCTCGAGAGGTCTACGTGCCGTCACCCATTCTAAACGCCTGTCGCCAAAGCGGGCTCGCGCGGAAATCGAGGCCACGGTTTCTCATTTTGAGCCGCGCCGGCGAGGTTCGTTGAGCAGGGAGCAGTAGCCAGCTTTTTAAGCACGTCTCCTGCTTAAGGAGCGTCTGCTCCGTCAAAACTTCGCAGCTCGGACAGCTCTCTCCGTTACTGCAGCTCGCTCACGGACTGACTCTGCATTGCTAGCTATAATAGCCGAGAAGTAAGTGCACGGGATAAGTGGTTTTCAGGGACTAGAATGATGAGTGATTCGTGGGCGAATGGAGCTCAATACGAGCTCGCGAAGTTACAAGATTTTCATGTTCTTTTTTTGCGTCATTTATTGCACCTACTGACGTATACACTCTTCCTACGTCAGAAATGTGTTACAAGTTTTACACAGTAAGGATTACGCAAAACAAAATGAACAAGGGTCGAAGCGGAGAGTTTCATTCCGCTAGCATCCGTTTCGACAAGAGGACTTGTCTTCATGCGGGGGCTTCGACAAGTCCGGCTGTCGAAGCGCTGGGCAGTGAACCGAGGTTCCTCTTCGGCCCTTGTTCATGTTGTTTTGTATTGTAATGACTCCCATCTTCCTGCCTTCTCCCCGTCGTGAGTGCAGATTAATTATCAAATATATATGCTGCGTAGATTAGTCAAGTACATGCCAGCGAAGGATAGCACATTGGATCCAACGGTAAGAGCGAATGCAAAATGACGATTACGGAAAGCTTGCACATAATAAGGCGGAAGGTCTAGTTAATGCTCATTTCGCTCGCACTGCGGCTAATTTAATTTCTTTCGTCAGGCCGGAGAGCTTCATCTCCAAACTTCCTGCCTTTCCTCCAGCATGGTTCAGGAGGAAACGGGCGGGGGGCAAGTAATTAGAATTTGAATTAGTTAGTTAGAACGTCCCACACAATGAAATGCCTATCGGGGCACTGACTCATGGGTTATGTTCCCCTTTCAAAACTTTCGCAACGCAACCTAGACGTTACGGAGGTTAACATCTGCTTCACTCTGAGAACCGGTAATGCAACGCGGTCGCACCAGTTTTGCATCGCAGATAACCTCTCAACATACGGAACCGGTGGATCGATAGCGACCGGGGTAATGTTTAATTATGCATACCTCGAGAAACCTGCTATTTCCACGCCAGCTTCGCACGATAGATTCCTGC
>NC_135498.1:22860601-22955662 GCF_052857255.1 Amblyomma americanum
ATCTTGTGCACGCTTGACGCTGCAGCTATCGGGGCGCATCTAAGTTGCTAAACGAGATGACCGCGCCGCCCCCTATAGTCTAAGACACGCACGGTTCACCCCCCGTGCGCCGAGAATTAATCAGCCCTGCTTTCTTACGCACCAATTTTCATCCGGGTATTTTAAGAAAGTGAGGGCATCGAGGAAGCTGAGCAAGGCAGGGCCAGACGGCGCCCCCTCCATCCAACCAAGAACGCGTCGGCGCATTAGACTGCAACGTGAACCGTGCGGGCACAGAACGCGGCGCGCGTTTTGCACGGACGGAAAGCGCGCGCGAGGCTGAGAAAGAGGTTGCAGCCGATCGTTACGCACACCGCGCCGCAGCTCTCGCTCACGTGTTTGTGGCGGCCGCAGACAAACGACGGGCCATGCACATTGCGCTCGAGTCGCCGTACAAAGAACCCCGCGCATGCAACATCGGCGCTTAGCGCGCGTCTGTACCGAGCAGCCCGCAAGAATGAGAGGAGGGGGAGGTAAGAGAGAGAGACAGAAAGAGGAAGATGCGGAGGAGCCCACCGCACCTGAGAGCGCGCGCACCCGAACTGCATTCGGGCGCGCTCCGCAGCACCCGCTGCTCGAGCGAGCTTGGCCATTGGCGCGATGGGAGCATCGTTTTCCGCCGAGCGTCGGGACCCGAAGAAACAAGCCTGGCAGAGAGGCGAGGCTGCGGCGGAGGCATTGGCTGCAGCCGCCGTGGATGCCTGGGAGGCAGGCAGGCAAGCATAGTACGCGCGGGGTCAGGGCGGGTCGCTCCGCTCGTTTCCAAACCGACTTCTCGAGGGGATTAGAAAAGAGAAAGAAAGAAAGAAAGAAAGAAATAAAGAAAGAAAGAAAGAGACGCGGCAGCGATGAAGGAAAGGCCGAGCGGCGTCAATTACGAAAATCATTTTCGAAGACAGAGTGCGTTTTCAAGAACGTCGGCCTTCTCATGAGGTCACCCTCACTCCCCCCCTCGGCGGTTGTATTTCTCGGGCGCGCCTGAGCTGGGCGCTGGGTACGTTTAGCCAGGAAAAAAAAAAAAGAAGAAAGAAAGAACAACGAAAAATGTTCTCCGCTCTGAGCGCGCGTGCTCGCGTGTGAGTTGCCTTCCGAGAGCAGTAGGAACGCGCGGTGCGTGAGGCGCTGCGAGACAGGACCCGCAGTCTCACGCACACACACACGCACGCACACTGTTCATCAGCCAGTGTGCTCCCACCTGAATACGTAACAAGCTTACGCTGTACACTGGGCTCGTGATCTCGGTCTTCTCAACGAGGCCCTCTGTCTCTCTTCTTTCTTTCCTCTTCGCTCCCGAATCGAACGAAGGAGCCAAAAGCGTCAGGCCGAGAAACACGAAACGAAAGAAGAGACTATTAATATTTCACGGTGGTCCCGGTCTCTCTCTCTCTCTCTCTCCTCTCTCTCTCTCTCTCTCTCTCTCTCTCTCTCTCTCTCCTCTCTCTCTCTCTCTCTCTCTCTTTTTTTTTTTTCCTTCGCCCCAAGTCCGCGCCGAGCATGCCGCGTGTTCAGACAACGCTATTAGGGCGCGCACTGCGCTTTGGGCACGATTTCGAGCTTATTAAGGTGCGCGCCATCACCAGCCGCTTATGCATCCTATAAAGGACGGCAATACACATAGGTTCCGAGGGTTTAAGCCTCGTTATCGTATCACCCGTGGAGGGAGACTTTAATCAAGATTAGAGAGCGTATCACCCTTCGACCATATTAAAAGCTCTATTATTTGCGTCACGTACTTCAGGCAGGCGGGCAGCCAAGCGCGCACGCAAACACGCACGCGGCACGTACCTCTTAGTTTCATGGTAGCGTTAGGTTAGCACGAAAAAAAAAAACATCCGGGCTTTTCGCATATGGCATTGAACAGATAATATATAACTAGAAGTGAACTGAAAGCGTTACTAACGGTGGAAGTACATGCACTGATGGACGCCGTACACATAAAAGAAACCGGAAGGCCGTTCCGATGTGTCTCACACGTAACCGTTGCGCTAATATACGGCAAACGTTAGGCTAACGTTTTTAAAATTACAGAAACAAAGTTGGGCCCAATCTCTCTTGGGGAACATTGTCTTGCTGCAGAGGATTCGCAAGACAGGGCGCACTTGTCCAGCAAGGCGTGCTTTGTCTTCGTCTCTTCTTCGTCTGCATTGAAGCGGCGTTACGAAATGGTCGATTCTTTCCGTGGCGCGTCATTCTGAAAACGTTCGCACATGCCATCCCTCCACGCAAGAAAATAGCTCAACTACATCGCGCTGAGTAAACGCGTTTAGGCTCGTCGCTTATACGCGTGCCTTCCTCCAGACTCCGTGGCACACACCACGAAAGATCACCGAGCCCACTTTTCCGCGAGGTGACCGATCATTATGAGCTTTGCAAGATTGATTTACAAGATTACCCACGCGATACCGAATGCTCGTATAATCTTACGCGCCTTGCGCAAAGCTCGGCGCGAGCCCATTGCTCGCATTTTTTTTTTTTGTTGGGGGGGGGGGGGGGGGGGGGGCGATAAACAAGAACACAACTTTCCGACCCAACGGAGCCCAGAGAGCGCTCGATCAACCTGCCCTGGACAAAACAAACCAGCCGGCCCCGTGTGCACACACCTGCGTTCAGCTCGTTTTCCTGATAGATATTACGAACGCGGCGGGTAGAGCACCGCCCTACGGGCGATACTATGGCTCGAGAGCGCGGCCGGTTCCTTTCTGACGGACAGTCCAAATTGTTTCCTGTTAGCCTACACGCTCCGCAGAAATTAGGCACGGGCTGTCTCGGGAGAGGCTTGATATATCTCCTATCGTGGGCGGCCCCGTTGCACGCGGGTTGTGTATGCATGCGCACAGCGCATCGCTCAACCCCGGCGAAAAGCTCGCACCGCTGCGTTACTCGGCCTGGCAACAAAATCGCTCAGTGTGTGCATGCGCGAGCTCAAAACGGCCTCTTATTCTCGACAAACGCGTCGTGTACACACATCTCGGAGGCCCTTCCCTTCTCTATAGCCCCCTCAGTCCGGTGCCTCGGCTCGTTTTCCAAAGTGAGGTGACTCGAAACCACAGGGTGCACGGTCCTTCCCTACACGCGGTCGAGAATACCGTCCACCGCCGTCTCTTCCCGGTATGGAAAGCATGCGCGCGTATGCGCATAGCACTGTCATCCATCAAGCGATGATAGCTAATCTGTGGTGGGCGCGTGTTACGACATGCTCGCCTTTGGAATCGATCAAACTTGATCGAGATTCGCGCACCCAATCGCGCCCTCTCGAAGAAGGCTCGCCTCTCATTCATGGTCCGTGTTTAGGTATCTAGGCAGGGAGAACTGGGCAATAACTTGCGACCCCTGGGGAATACCGGAACGTTAGGGACAGGAAACCACAGCTACCTCGTTGTTTTGAACTTCCCAAAGCTTCATGTCTGGACATGCTATATGCAAAGGACGCTGCTATTGCAAGTAAGCGCGTGTATTCGTGACACTGCCGCTCACTATACGACACTTGCTTAGATGCAGGATACGAAGTATTTGACAACCCTCTTCGGGTAATGTGAAAACGCCGCACATTTAGATAGGTTATAATAATGTTATAATAAGATACTCCTATTTAAATGTGGCCGCCATACAGACAAAGACAGCGAGGAAGGCACAAGAATACATATATAGAGAATGAACACCTCGGTGGGGTGAAACATGAACTGAGTGCTCTGATGAGGAATTTACTATCTGACCTTCCTCTCCACACTGCAAGATTGACCTAATTTGTCTGGAAATTTCGTGGAGAGAAATGACATTGACGCGAATTAATTATTATTCTCTGACATTCCAATCGAACCTGATTAAACAACCGATAAATAGTAAAACAATCTCGACTACAAAAATACTGGTACCGGAACGCAAGGAGCAGTAACTTTCGAGGGTTGTTTGTGTGGCTGCGCCCTCAAACGAGTATAAGTCGTATGAACGCACGAGGAATACTAGCCACGCAAGGTGATACTGAATGCCTCAATGAGAAAAAAAAGTATTAAAAAGGACAAAAGTCCGTCAAGCAAGAATAAGAAAAAAAAGCTAGTAAGACCACGTCTAGAATTCCAACAGCAACAAGAACAAAAAAGGAATCACCTGAAGGTGCCTCAAGGCACTCCTATAGCTTTTTATAGTCTTCCACGAGCATCAGTGAACTTATGAACTATGGGACGAACGGCCCCGTATAGCTGAACGCCAGCTTCAGGGTTGCTCCGGACGACAATAAACTTTGAGCCGACCGGAGATAGCCCTGCAACTGTTGGAAAATAATACCAAAGGCGAGAGAAACTGTGGATAAGGGAGGATATACTCCTCTTCTAGGATCCGGGAGCAGCTCGTTAACCTGGCGCTTCTTTACGCGTTTCGCCAATGAATGAGGAAAGCTGCAGAGAAAGAAGCTCGCAGGCAACCTATGCGTGGTGAGCAGAAAACGATAAAATACCGGTCATAGCACCAACGAGAGGTTTTTCAGCATAAGCTTCGAATGCTGACAATAAACGACGCGCCGCAAAATGGGAACAAAAATTTGCACTCAGAGAAGCGAACCGAAGTCGAAGGCACTCGCTAATCAGGGTCTCACGCCGGCTCGCCAACGGTCAGGTCGTAAATTGCCGCGCCAAAATGCGATACGTTGCGGACACAACGCAAGCAGAGGTTAACAGCAACGACGCTAAGCCGGTGGCGTATCTTTGTATAAAGGTATAGCGCCGAGGATATATTGGCAGCCGCAGTAACGACGTGTTCCTGAAAGCACTCGCCGGTAGTCTGACCAGAAAGTTCAGAGAGCACTTAGCGGCGCCTGTGGGGGATCGCGTAAGACGGAAAGAACTAGCCAAAAAATTAATTAACGCTGCCGATAGTGAAGCGTTTAATCAATTTCCTGCCGTTCGATGTCGCGATCATGATGGGGCGCTTTAGATTAGGTCAATGATGAAATGCTTCTTACGCTAGAGTTTTGGCTTTACACCTGGATTAGTATCGTGGTCCTGGTGGGATATTTTAAAACCTAGAATGCCTTTGTGTTCTTTTCTTTTTCTGTTTATGGTGCTACCGGCCTGATTTGTTGTATGCCTTGAATTTGTTTGCGTCCTATTTTTTTCTGATCACGCCCCGCACCCCGAACAGGAAGCAACAATTGATACAGTCTTTCAAGGCCTATTGAATGTACGCTTAACACAGGAACTGATTTTTTAAAAATGATTGTGTGTACTTGTGCATTACTACAGCTGCTTTGCCGTTATTATTACGCACGTGAGCTTACTGTTACAAGCCGTAATCACACCGTGGTACCTCCACGCAACTAAGCTGATGATGGCTTCGTCACAGATTCTAAAAAGTGAAACAATTGAAGCCTTACTTCAAGCAAAATCTTCCGCTCCAAGTTGAGGCAATTCAAAACAAGGTCTTGCGAGCTCAGTAATGTCCCGCAATCTCCCTTTTTCTTTGTTCTCCCACAACAACCGGTTCTGGGCAGAGTGAACACACCCTGATAGCTCAAATTTCAGGACTGCGCCTGGCTCATAGCACGCATTTAGCGATCGGTTGTATTACAGCGCTCTGCGGTAGATCCGGACCTCCCAGATGCGTTCGAGAGCGTTAGGAGGACTTTACCACGATTTTTGATGCTAATCTCAATCTGCCTAAATGTGCCGTAAGAAGCCAAATGGCCCCAAATTATCTCCGATAGTGCTATTATCCTCTTAGCGTCGGAGGTGGCCGGCATCATAGGCTCGCCGCAGAGTTCTAACAAGGAAAGGAAGCAACAGATTCAAGGTCGGTTCATAGTAAGAATACGGAAGAGCATATACTTGTGCACCACACGCACACGCCCTAAAGCAAAAGTTGCTGAAGCACTCGACGAAATTTTCGGTGTCCAAGCATGATATATATAAAGGTAAGTTTGTTGAGCAAGCAGTATTTGAGCGTTTTAAAGAGAAAAGTTGATCAAATAGGTTTCAATGACTGCACACAAATAGCCATGAGGGTGTTCGAAATTCTTTTCCAAGTATGACACGATTTAGCATGATATAAGTGCCACTTGGTAACTAATAATGGTGACGAATAGTCGGCAAAGACACGGGTTGAAGCCAGTAGACAGCAAAACGCGGTAAGACGCTAAGTAAACAACACAAGCCTTGTACCGCCTTGCATTGTAAATAACTATATAATGACACGATGTCAACCCAGAGATTGGAAGTACGCGGTATTGCTGCAAGCCATCTGACCTCTGCAAAATGAACAGGGCTCAATAAGGAGCCGGCGAGGGCTTGTTAAGGGTCATACTGCCACGAAGTTAACGTCACCAGAAGTAGAGATTTGCCTCGGCCACTTATCTCTTAGTTACTCTTAATCAAGCGCCAAATAGAGCAGTCGCGTTCTTTGCATTTTTGTGCCGAACAGATGTCCGGCTAAGTATGTACCTCGTAGAATACAACGTTTATGAACATGAACGAGCTAAAGAAATCATTCGCATGAACCTGGTCGCGGTGTTCAGCTGGCTTCGAATCAACGATAATCTTTCTGAATTTTGGATAATTAAACCCAGAAATATTGCAGTGTACATAAATACACACAGTCGTACAAATCCAGCCGTATATATTTAGCGCCTTGTTTACACCGTTCTTGCCAGTTACGTATAAGACCGTACCCGGGCCATCCACAAAGTGCACAGACCAATCAAAGGACAGTAAATTGCTCCCAACTGCCGTGACCAGCACCACTTGGACTGCACGCGACTCGAGCGTTCCATCGCAGGAACGGGGCGTGAGACGCCCTCACGAGACGCGATAACCTGCCATGCGCAGTTCCGTCCAGGAACCGAGGCAGCTTCCATATTGCCGTCCCTAATGCCAGCCACGAAGCACCACTACCTCTAACTATTTCAACCAGTTCGGTTTTAACTTATCCTGTTTTAATCATTCGCACCCCACCCTCGTACAGCCGGATGAACAGCTTCTGTAGCGTCTGGCCCGAACTATCCCGCATCTTTCTTCTTCCAAGCACGTACAGCCGACCTCTGGCTAACGACTTATTACAGCACGAAGCTTAGGCGCTCGTGCCTGCGGCTGCCGGAAAGGCAGTAGTCGTAGTCCCCCCCCCCCCTCACCCTCTGTCCAATTTTTCTCCGAAGGCGTCGAATTACACGTGTACACTGGGCCCGGAGATGGTCACCCACGGTTACGCGTTCCTCTGGCCCCGCTGTATGTGTGCGCATGCAGGAAGCCGCTGCGGCTGCTGCTGTTGTTATCGACGCGCGCAGCGCACGCCGCCAGTAGTGGTGTACACGACCATCGGAGGCGCCCCTACACACGCGAAGCGCCGGATCCCGTCACGGCGCCGGCCGACGCCGGGTCACGCACCCATTATCACGTGCGAATTGCGGAGCGTTGCCGATATCCGCGTGAGATGCGGAAAAAGAGCACAAACAACACCTGCAACCCACCGCCGCTAACGCCACCAGCAGCACGAGCATACGAGCGGAGAAACCCAAAACGCGAACGTGGGAATCGCTTCAAGGAAATGCGTGCGCCGGGTTAGCCAAAGGGTGAAGAAAAGCGCGCGCCCACAAGCAACAGCAGCCCCACCAATACACAACCACGATGGCTAACAGGCGCCGCGAACACGCGCGCGCAGCTTATAGGGGACGCGGTAGCGCGCCGGCGCTGAAAGCCGGCTTTGCGGTGGCGTATGGTCAAGCAATGCGCGCTGAATAAACATGGCTCGCCGGGCAATGCTCGGCCTCCTCATCTGTAGGCTGGGCGCGCGCGCGCCCGCCAGCGAACGACGGCCCCGAAGAGCGCGCGGCTGTGATTATAAGCTATACTGTAGACCGGGCGACTCGATTAAAGCGCGGCCGCTTCCGCAGCTTTTTGTCTTTCGGCGAATACCGTTTCGAACGATTGGTCTGCAATCAGTTCGCCGCTTCCCAAGGCCGGCGAGCGAAAAAAAAAAGACAAAAACCCAGGAAGGAGAGGAGGCATTCCGACATCGGGACATGCAGTATATATTGTATATCGTATAAGCGTACCTGTCGGCACTGTGGAGCGTTGCCGCGATAAAGCTCCGGTAAGCCGAGCTCATTTTAAATGCACTGCAGGAAGGCGCCGACATGCCGCTCGAGACCGTGCCCTGTGCTTGAACGATTCCTCTTCGTCATCTTGGCCGCAGAACGCGCGCGCGCTAAGCCAAGATGCTACGGGGCCCGCGCTCATTCTCGCGGTTTGCGCATTCCGCGGGCCCAATTGCGCGGCAAAATATACCGGCCAATGGTGTGTGACGAAAGGGCGCGACCTACCCCGCCGCGCCAGAAAAAGCAAGCTAAGAGGACTGTGCGTTCTCTAGTGTGTGTGAGAGAGAGAGAGAGACCCCATTTTCTCATCGCATCCCAACGGGAAGAACCTGGAATGAGACGCCAAGAAAGCAACCAAACATCACCCCCAGAATCCCCCGCGCTACGCGCACCATGGGCGCTACAAACGCTCGTTTAAATGTTTGTCTCCTTCGGCGCTTCCTTAGAGGCTTGGCTCGTCTTCACGTGACTCTACACCTGACAACAAGCGCATGCGGTCTTAGTTCCGCGCCTCCGCGCTCACGCTGCAGGCACCCGCGCCGTTACTTCCACGCAGACATGCGTGTTGCGCCCGCTCTGAGAGATGGCACGCGCCGCGGAGTCGGCATACTGTTTGCCTCATTCGTTCGCACAATGTCGGAAAGGTTATTTCTGGATCATTTTGCGTTGTAAACGGCCACGTGGCGCATCCGCCTGGAGAGTGAACGATAGGCAAAAGAAAGGAGGAAAAGAGAGACAGAGCGACACCGTCGGGGAGACAAACGCGCGTCACGTCGCTTGGCCTAAATTTCTTGAGGGAGACGCGTGGCCCCAGGGCAAACATTTGCTCGCCACCAGGGTGAGGGCGCGGTCCATGACTGATGGACTCGGCGTCATCGGTGTTGTACGTATAGCCGAGAAAAGAAAAAAAGTGGCGGGGAACACAACTCCAGGGAAGTTGGATGATGATGCGTCACCTCATCCTCGGCGACGGGCGCGTGCGGACAAAGTGAGAGCTGCTGAGAGGCGCAGTGCCAGAAGTTAGGAATGCCGAGCAGAGCGATCTCATTTCTCGCACGGCCAATGTAGCACTGTTGGTGCAGCTATAAAAACACGAACGCTCACACTACCTCTCACTCAATCATTTCTTCACTAATGAAAACTCATTATCACTCATACCACTACACGCTAGAACAACCCCCACTATACCACATGTATACTAGCACATGCACTAGCACACATTCACTTGCGATTTGAGTAACCGGAGAGCACCCGCCGCGGTGGCTCAGTGGTTAGGGCGCTCGGCTACTGATCCGGAGTTCCCGGGTTGGCACCCGACCGCGGCGGCTGCGTTTTTATGGAGGAAACACGCTAAGGTGCCCGTGTGCTGTGCGATGTCAGTGCACGGTAAAGATCCCCAGCTGGTCGAAATTATTCCGTAGCCCTCCACACTACGGCACCTATTTCTTGTTTCACGCCCTCCTTTATACCTTCCCTTACGGCGCGGTTCAGGTGTCCAACGATATATGACACAGATACTGCGCCATTTACTTTCCCCCGAAACCAATTATTATTAATTAATATTAGTGACCGGAGAGCACTCGCCAGGCACTCCACATGTACCGCGTTTGACGTACAGTTGTCGCCCTGCGAAGCACACGATTTTCCGGCTTGTTGCGAGCCAATACACAGCAAAACAGCCTAAGAAAAAGAATTCGCACTCGCCACAGTAAGAAAAGCCCATTTACTGGAACCGCTCCTGAGGTTTATCTCTACCTGGGCTTTATCTTCGAGACCGCTGACAACGGCATCTACGTGGGTGGCTATGAGTGCTGTATGTGGGAAAACCTTGGCTCCTGCCCACATTCCTTTTAATGTCTTCTCCCCCCCCCCACTCTCTCCTCATTTCCCGCACAAAATCATGTCATCAGGGGAAAGTATGGAGCGTAATCAACATTTCCTGTCGCTCTTTCGCACCTATTAGCAACCCTTTCTCATACATGTAAAGCCGTCCCCGCAGGAGATCCACGCTCTCGTGTTTCGGCTATTTACATATGCATCATAGGCGCCAGCATATGTTCTTGGTGCTTCGTATATATTATGCCGGCCAGTGCATCTTTCGACATGGCTCACCAAAAGACAAGATCGGTGTGCCCCTAATCGGAAAACTCCAACTCAGCCTAACATCACTACGACATGGAATCTCCGCCATGCCAACTAGGCACACCCAGCGCCTCGCCTTCCTACATGAGCCTTTTCAAATGAACAAACTGCCACTTTCCATCTCTGCTCCTCTACTAACTGCTCCTTTTATCCCTTCATACAAAACAACAACAAAAAAGCAATCGCATGCCACTGTTTCTCCAGTGTACCGGCATAAACAAACTGCAAAAGACGAACAGTATACAACCCCGCACATCGTCGAAAACGGGCACGTACAAAGAGCCAGGGCGAATACGCCTAACAAACGCGGGAACGACCACAACAGCAATACCAACAAGAGGGTGGGGAGTTCTTCACGCACCTCGCTACGGTCGACGCACATTATGCGCACATCATTGGGCGCGGCAAATTCTGCGACGCAGGACCCACAACATCAGCACGGCGACAACGGCGACAGGGTCACGCCACTGCTCTGCCGTGTGCCCACAAACCATCAGTCTTCCACCGCGAAAACTAAAAGCCCGGGGATAACAGGAGCGCGAGTAAATAATAATAAAAAAACGCTTTCTCGTTATATAGTGACGCCGGTAAATAGGGTCCCACCGGAGAAGTGAGTGCTTCCATATACGAGGACGGTATACGCGCACCTTGAATGGCCCTCCCGGTTTATTCAGCGGTTCGCGCCGTTTTCCACTGCTTCTGACCGAAGCGAATCCCGGTTGCACACACACACACAGCACACCGAGCCGGCCGTGCGTGCAGGCGAAGAAAGCCATGAATGGATGGCGAAGCGATGTAAACTGCCCCGATAGGAAAGAAAGGCTCTCACAATGGACCGCGCGGCCGACAATAAACTCGAGGATTTTCTGCAGAAAAGAACTGTTTCTTCGCCGTGACAGCGTCGCGAGAGACGCGCAGAACACACACACACAGACACGCACGTAAACGTGCGTCAGTGCAGCCGCCGTCGTCTCCGCCGCTGCAAGCTCGGCGTCCGCTCCGATCATCATTCTCTCTCCCCCTGACCATCAAACCATCATTAATCTTCCTCTCCTCCTCGCCAGTTCCGCTCGGGGAAAAAAGGAAGCCGCGACGCTTGGGGGGAGGAGGAGGAGGCGACCTCGAGCGCGGCAGCAGCGAGGATGCCGAATGTGGGGAAAGCGCGAAGGCAAGAAAAAGGAAAACGCCGCACTGAGGATCGTCGCGGGAGCGAAAGGGGGAAGCCGCCGCCCAAAGGATCTCAGCCGGAGCAGCGCTGGGGATCAACCGAAGGTAAAGCGTCGTCGTTGGGAGAGGGGGAAGAAAAAGGCCCTGGAAGCGAGAGGGGGGGTCTTCTTCGTCTCTTCGTTGCGTATACGTATGGCTGCGCAGTCGGAGAGCCGGGACGTGGTGATCGCGAAGCGGGTGAAGCGGAGGAGACCGAGAGGAGGATGCGACAGATGTGGTCCCACGTGCGGCGCATTGTTCAAACGGTGGATTTCCGCAAGGAGAGGGACCGCGTACAGGAACCCGCGGCGGTCTCCTTTTGTCTGGCCGAGCCGTCTAATTGTGGCGTCGCCTTGCGCGCGTAACGAATGGGGCCCCGAATATAACCCATTCGGAACTGACCGCGCGAAAAGCTTCGCGGCTCATACGAGAATAGTCGTGCGGCTACGCCCGCTACTGCCGTTGGCGCAAGAAATGAGTGATCCATTTGGACCGGCTTTTGTTTCGGTATACAGCCGGCCCGCGGGGTGCCGCTCCGTCTTTGGTCGCCGCGGCCCGTAGGTGCACAATGCGATATGTATACCACTGGCCAGGTGATCTTTCAGGTCGGTTTTTCCCGTGGTCTGCCTCCGGGACGCGTTGCGCATATAATGCCCCATGCTGGACTCTTTGAATACTGGAGCTGGAACTTGCATAAGCAGGCAACCCGCCGCGGTGGCTCAGTGGTTAGGGCGCTCGGCTACTGATCCGGAGTTCCCGGGTTCGAACCCGACCGCGGCGGCTGCGTTTTTACGGAGGAAAAACGCTAAGGCGCCCGTGTGCTGTGCGATGTCAGTGCACGTTAAAGATCCCCAGGTGGTCGAAATTATTCCGGAGCCCTCCACTACGGCACCTCTCTTCCTTTCTTCTTCCACTCCCTTCATTATCCCTTCCCATACGGCGCGGTTCAGGTGTCCAACGATAGATGAGACAGATACTGCGCCATTTCCTTTCCCCCAAAACCAACTATTATTATTATTATTATTATTATTATTATTATTATTATTATTATTATTATTATTATTATTATTATTATTATTATTATTAGCAGGCATTTTCATCGCTTATAAAACTGCGCAACTGTGGACGTCATGCGTACCGTCAAGTGAACCGTCGCGTGCGGTATTGATATCTCTACACCTTGTAAGTCCACTTCTGCGAATGCCCTCCATGTATGAAGAAAAACGACCATTCGCTTCAGTGCGCAAGGGTGAGGGTACGACTATTCTGACTCCACAATACTGAGTTACTGGACGAAGGTCTCAATATGTATGCTGCAAGCAGTCAATTAAAGCAATCAAAATGCTAAACAGCAGCATTTATTTGCTTCCAGTGAATGATGAACCAACAGCGCTGCCAACGATGCTACTAAATGCGCGCTCGTTCTCACCATAGCCACTGAAAGTGCAGAATAATTAGGTACTACAGGTAACTGGTGTTTCGCTCTTCTCCGTGTTTTCCACGAGCGTCTCAGTAAACGTAAGGCATCGCTGAGAAGCTTTTGAAAACGCCGACAAATTTACAGAGCTCCGAAAAGTTCGTGCTCCCCCTTCGTACAATCATTTGCAATGAAATGTATGTACTATATAGGCACTACAAATAAAGCAACTGCAGCAAATCAAAGGCACGAAATACGTGAGAACATTGAGCCGCCTATCAGCTAAAAACTGCGATAGATAATGACCCAACGAGAAAATATACCGAGGTGATATTCGCCACCCTACGGAGTACACAATTCGGCGTTGAGTATGTATCGCTTTGTCCTTGCCTTTTTTTCGTGCACCGCGATGGCTAAAGTCACGCTCTACTAAGTTCAAATCTAAACGCTGTCAAATCAGAAGGAGTTCCCGGTGCATCCGAAGCAGAAGCTCGCTTTTGGGGTGGGTGAAACCTAATCCAAGGTGAAGGTGACCACAATACAGCGCCACGTGCCTGGACACGTAAAAAGAAGGCAGAAAAAGGGGGCAAATAAAGCGTGCCAGCCCCTAGCATATAAGGAGGGACGCAGGCCCGGCCACTGTGTGTACTATAGGGACTACGAGAGGGCTGTTTCTTCGTGAATGCGTGCCGCAGTGTCCGGAAGAACGTGGGACACAACACGGAAGAGGGGGACAGGTGAATAAAAGGGCACCCAGGCACGCGAGTGAGCGCATGCATCTCCCTGGGGTGAGGGCTATTCAGGAGCCACCGGCGACGAGTAGCCGCTCTCGTGTCCTCCCGAGTGTACCGTGTTTTTTCCTGCCTTGTCCGACCGCGGCGCCACCCTCGGAGCCAAGTTATTCGAATAGAAACTTCGGTCGGATAACTTTGCTCGAGAGACACCATATCCACGTAAACAAACTTTGCTTGATAGAAGGGACTATAGAAGAGGAAATAATTGAGGGCCGGAGGTAAGACGAAGCCATGCGAGGAAGTAGTGATGGACGCCGATAAGGTTGAGGCCGCGATGGTAGGTAGCGACGCCATCACCGCAGTTCCCTCAACATATACATATCTGCAGTTTGTGGACTTTGAAAATTGCAGCTATTCAAAGAAAACTTCTGAAGACTGCAAGGAAAGCAGGGTTATTGTGAGAGTTAGTACACGCTCTTCGTTAGAAGCGACTGCCCTGCCCCCTGTCCGCTCACAGCAAGCAACAACAAGAAACGGCACATTTAGTTTGAATGACTCACCGATTATCAGTCAGGGATCGTGATGTTTGCACGGTTAAATGAAGATCCCGAAGGAGGCTTTGAAACACACTAATTGTTATTTCCTAGTGATAACGATAACGTGCAGCATCCTCCTGGTTATGATAACGTTCGAGCACACATTTTGGTGCTTTTAATTAATGACTGAGAACGTAAAACATCCCAGAGTAGCGGTGTTCCGAAAGCGAAGTAGCCGCTCGCACTAAATTTCACCACACTGGCAGTACTCAGAGATTGCGTGCCCCATCCTCTAGTCCACGCGTGCAACAAGCAAGCTCCCGTACTGAGCCCCACCGCGCAGCTTGCAAGCCCGCGCTTGACAAGCAAGCAGGTCAGGGAGAGGACAGTCACCGCATGAAACACGACGGAAAAGGCGGTAGCCGCTGCCTCCTGCTCAGGTGCGGGTCGAGAATAAAGGTGCGGGCCACGGGCGTCGCGAAACACTCAATCCTGACCATGCCGGGCGGGGTGCCGGCCCGAGCGAAGCCTGAGAAAGAAAGAAGACCGCGGGTCAGGCGTCGCTCGCGCACCCGGAGTCGGTCCGTGCGCGGCCCGAGGTTGGTATTCTTCTTCCCTTCTTTTTCGCTCTCGAGGGCCATTGGGAAGCGAAAACAAGCCATTGTCGAGGGCAGAAAAGAAGCCCAGCACGCGTCCTGCGGCTCGTTTTCAGCGCGCGCTCCTGCCGACGGGGCCCAGCAGGACGCCGAACGGTCGACGTGTTTAGGGGGCGGGCATCCTTCGCACGCAACTGTGAGGGTCGTCGTGTCTTTGATTGCTTGTTGACTGTGTGTGTGAACGGACGCGCGTGCCGCGGTTGGACGCTTTTTGTCCGGTGATCGTCGGTCCTGCCTTTTGTACGACAGCTACCCCTCCGTGGCATACGGGAGCTCTTTTGAGTCGAACTAAATGGGTCTCTCGCAGTGTAGGTACGTTGGGACTACGCTGTATGTACTAAAATGCTCGTATGCTGACATTTGTACAGACTCGATCACACTTGTGTAGAGCCCTCTAGCGGTGTGCGGTGGAGCAAATGAAGCGAAATACTATGACAGCTGTCTTGCCAAAGTTCAGGAGCTTGTGCCTGTGCGGTTCGCATGTCTACGTATTCGGCTGCGTTCGATCGCAAGTCATATCATTGAAAGTTAGTGCCTAGTTTATAATTTCGGTTTATTTCCTCCGCATATGGGGGTTTAACGTCCCAAAGCGGCTCAGGCTATGAGAGACGCCGTAGTGAAGGGCTCCGGGAAAATGTGACCGGGTCTGTATATTGCATATATATCGAGATAAAATTAGCCGCAGCAGTGGCACAGTGGTCATGGCGCTCGGCTGCTGACCCCAGAGATGTGGGTTCGAACACGGACGTGGCGGTCCCGTTTCAATGAAGGCGAAATGGTAGAGGCCCGTGTACTGTGAGATTTCAGTGCCCGTTAAAGAATCCCACGTGGTCGAAATTATCCGGAGCCCTTCACTACGGCGTCCCTCATAGCCCGAGTCGCTTTGGAACGTCAAACCTTCTAAACAATAAACCAAACCAGATAAAAGTATACTTAATAAATACGCTTTAGCCTAGATGGCAGGTTTTCTCTTAACCGCGACGTATCTAATCCATGGGCTCTGTAAGCAGATATCTCGTTTTCCACGAAGTTGTTCTCAAATAACGAACTCCACCCAACAAAGAGAGAGAGAGAGAGCTGCTGTTCATTTGCACGAAGACGAAAACTATACGAAGAATCAGCGTTCAAAAAAGTCACTCTATGCGTGTCAATGTGCGCGCGCCTGCTTTTTTTTTCTGATCAACATGTCTTCTCGAGAGGACCTGAGATCACTCCTATTTGTGAAAGGAACATGTGCCGCCCTAGTTGCACTCAGACTTATCCTACACTATGTTTTCTTGCCAGGTGTGCGGGCGCCGTTATTAATACAAGAGAAGCGATCAAGAGAACTGGTTCAGCTGGTTTGCTACATGCGCATACTATGCAGAGTAAGCCTAAGCCGCTTTAATCACGATTTGTAATTATGCACTCGTCTTCAATTTATCTGTGGGATCAGTGTCGCAAGAAAAGGATTATAAAGCGAATAATAATTCACTGCAGTAGTATACTGCGTTCCTCTTGCAAATGCGACATTAGCGAGACCTTTATTATTTGTTCCAAGCACCAGCAGTTACTCCAAGTCGTTTTCCATGCAATATCCTCAAGTCAGAAAAACCTACTGCCGTCATCTTCAGCTAATTCCTATTCACGGTTCGTGGCGCCTGTCAGTACGGATATCGCCAACAATCAGTGACGTAATCAAGTGTACTAGTAAACGGCTAAGCCAAGTCGAATGCTTTCCCTGTCCTTTCGACGGACTTACGCTTGTTAAATATGAACGCATTCTAGTTGTGCCGACGCTCAGCTACGAATGCTGAAGGATTTATCTTTAAATAACATTGTTGTGCTTTCATGTTATTATATCATTCAGGATAAGCACAACAGTAGAACTCAGCCGAGGCAGGTATCTGATGTACCCAAAGCACGACCAAGGGTGAGGATTAAATCCAGGCACCGACTACGCCGTAACGCACTTGACGGACGCTAGCACTGAGCTGAAGCCCCACCCTTGTTCACGTCGTAGCTGCATAATACGAGATGCGTCGGTGTAAGCTATACTGCTTAAACCGACGCACCTCGTATGATGCAGCTACAACTCGCAATATGGCGTTCCTGAGTTATAGCGGATTCATGTTCGCCTTGTGTATTTCTAACAGGACAGTAACGGGGGCTACTTGTTGGTTCATTGTAGACTGTCTTTCGTTCTTTGTATTAGTCTTGTGTTCTTTTAGTGTACACCAGGCGCGGTATATGTGCAATTGTGCATTTCAGAAACATATATTCTGTCCACAGGCAAAGGCTATACTTAAGGAGAGATATTGCATGGCACGTACTATACTAGAACACTCTTCGCAAAGCACGCAGATGTGAGGCGTTTGTCGCCTACGGCTGCTCTCAACGGTCGTCAAAAAGAAAGCACGACTTTATATTGTCAACACATTGAACCTGAAGATAAATCATAACAGAAACAAGAAATCTGTTCACATAAACTAATTTCAAAGCTTATTTTCTATAAAAAGGCAGTTGATAATGAAGGAAGTAACCTGGATTGTTATTAAGCGAGACTGAAAAACATGGCGCCGTGCGCTTCGGCAGCCATAGTTGTCATCATACTGCGCAAACGGAGTAATGGCCGTTGTTAGGCTTTTTTTCTTACCAAGTCACACGTAACTGCTCGTGACTGGCTATGACTACTATCACTGTGACTATGAAAACCATGAGTACCAAATCGCCCCCAGTAACGAGCCTCAACGAACTTCAGTAGCACGTGCACGTATTACCGGGTCGTAAAAACGCAAAGTTTTAGCATGTCCTTTACCCCCCTACAGACATCGAAAATGCATGGGCACAGGAATAATTTCATGCGGTCTAAGCAAGACGCTGAACAATGTGGAGGGCTAGGTATTCTTAATTCAGCTAAATACAATCCCGTTTAGTTTACTGTGCGCTTTCGCGGTGAACCAAATAGAGGAAACCTTCAGATAGCGTGGCTGCAAGCGGACAGGCCCGGCAGTTCACGGACACATAGTAGTAATGAAAGTTGTCGCTTGGTGCGCAATCATCTCACAGTTGCTTTAGTTAAGGCAGCTGTAGTGTCTACTAAACGCCGCAATTTCCTGCCCAATTGCCACATTCAGGCCGCTGATGAGCAAATAGACACAAGACACGTACAACATCCAAATATTAATATGATTCACTTATATAGAGCACCAAGGAATAAAAACCGATGCTGATATAAAGCCCACTGGGAGAGAAACATCCATGCGGTAATGTTGATTAAGCATTTATGAATTTTCTTACGCATAATCGTAAAAGTGTGTACCATAAAGGTTACAAAATTCTTGACACCCTCTGCAACTGTATATGATAAATAACCAGTCCTACGAGGTTAAAAAGCACTGGATAGCTCCCCCAGGCAGCACTCATCATGTCTCAACAAACACATTCCAGGTGCCAGCTGTAACGTTTGGCCTCTGAAAGCACACTACGGCGGAGAGAAAGCGACCAAGTAGAGTGGTGCATGTAAATCTGTAACTGAACAACACCAGAGCATGCCACAGACCACTCACCGTGCCATTCAGCTCTTCTCTGAAGAAACAAAGCGTAGTCGAGAAGGCCGTCCACAGATGAATGTTCGATTCCACAGCAGCCAGTCAGGACGACAGCTGAAACCGAAATCAGCTGACGTCACAAGCGCGCAAACACCGATGCAAATGTCGCACTCTGTTGCCGCTTCAGATCTTAAACACACAACACTCAGAACGACATCGACGGTTTATAAAAAGAAAAGAAAAAGGAAACCTAAACACGTGTCGTCAGAGGGCAAGAGGAGGATATAACGCGTCGAATCTCGCACCACCGCACAAGTCGCGCGCAGTCACCGAGAGGCCGACAGTCGACGTCGCCTCGGCGGCAGGTTGGACTCCGCCGCCTCTTTTGTCGTCGCACCGCTGCCGCCGACGTGCGCGATCCGCTCACCGACGCGTCTGTCACGGGCCGCCGACAGGCTCATGACGGGTGCGGGGCGTCACGTGACCAAGGGCTCCGCGCCACTGCCCGTCATTTCTTCCAAGGCGCGCCGGGGGCTAACACATCACGCCCAGCGAACAACTGGGGGTGAACAAGCAGTCGCGTACGAATCTCGAGTTCACGACTCCTCGACGATGAAGTTCTCACCGCTTCCTCCCTACTCGAAGATCAACACGCAGGTGCGAAAGTGGTGGACGTCACTCACTGCATCAATGAAGCCTGGACGCGGAGGAGGAGGAACGGTTATTGTCACGTCCAAATGACGGTCGGAGGCGAAACAGAGTGGCCCGGTTCAGCCGGAACACAGCGCGGGATGAACAAGGCGGCGGGGAGAGTGGCTGAGTGCAGTAGGCTATCTTCACTCGGAAGGAGTGGTGTCGATGCCAGTGGTGGAGTCGTCGCTGGCAGCCGTGCCGCTCCGAAAACGTCGCCGACAAGGGCGCTTGTCGCGAGAGGAGCCAGGAGCTCCCTGCATCGTCACCGGCGCGGTTGAATCGCGCTCGCGACACGGCGCACGGAGAAGGGGGGAGAGGGGGACACACTCGCGCTCGCCGAAACACGCAGAGTCGAGGAGCTCCGGCCAGGGGTTGTTGCGACGAACCAGGCTCCCGAATATTAAGCCTCCTCCCGGGTAGAGTAGGGAAGGTAAAAAAAAAAGGGGGAGGGAACGGGAACCCTTTCCTAACCATACCGAGGAAGCAGTACAAAAAATAGAAACGACGAAACGCCAATAAAGTAAAAAAAAATAGTACGATATAAAACACACACGCCAGAAGAGGTAGCGACAGAGAGAGAGAGAGAAACAGGAGGTGGAGAGCAACGGAAGGAACCGTTTCCACTAACCCTTCCCCTCCGGCGTTTCCTTCCCGCTCACCCGTTCCTGAGGCCCTCACTCTCCCCCAAATGGGAGGCCCTTTCCCCTTCGCTTTACCTCTTGCCTCCCCTAATTTCACCCCACCCCACCCCTCCCCGGCTTTGCGCTCACTGCTTATTTTTATTTGGCCGCTTGTTCTTTAACATTATTAATTCTTCCCAACGTTCTTTCTCGTCTGAGCCTTGGCTTGCATTTCTGATTTCATTTCGGACTCCTCTCCCTGCCACACCCGTTTTATTTCAAACACATTTTACTTCATTGTTTTCTTTCGTTCTTTCTTGCAGTGTTTATTTGTCTCAATGCTTCAATTGCTATGCGCGCGGTAGGAGCGAGAGGGTTCTACGGCTACCGGAACCGAGTTTGAGGTTGGCCACCTTATACCGACAAGCACGAAAGTGTCCAAGATAAGACGAGCTATAACGCGGAGCTTACTTTTCCTGCCAGCATACCAACGGACGCGAAGCCACTCACTCGGCTGCTATCAACTAAAGCGCGAGCTCGAAGACTTCGCCTTAGATAACGCAAGTCAAGAGCAGTGCACTGCAGCACGAGGCGTTCAACAAGAAAACGAGTACAAAACTTTAAACCAGGACAGCTGAACGTTATAGAGCAAACGGCCGAAGTGAGCGCGACGTGATATAAGCCTGACCGCGCAACGCAGTTCGCGAAAGTTGGTGCATTGAAAATCGGTTCAAGATAGACCACGTCCTGTAAAATGAGGTCACTCTTGGGCAGATTGGGATCGTTCGCGCAGGAAACTGCTCTCAGTGTGAAATGCACTGTCGGGGTCAGAATGGCGTATACCACGCGAGATTGAGTTAAACTATATCGCACCGCAACGACAAGGCCGCGACAAGTGTCGCTACGAAGGGGAGACAGATATCATCTGCTGCCATGTCGGTTTTCCGATTTGGATCCGCCGTGATTCTGCTTATCGAAAAGGCTGAAAACTTGGTGCTGAGATGCAGTTTAGTCGAAGCTCACGTGGTACACAACGCGAGCTTCGACTGAACTGCAGGCACCATACACTTTCGGTTCTGACAATTCGTTAGGTAAATCACACAAATGCACCTCAGAGGCGGCAAGTGCCCTTATGCCTGAAGTGGCAGCAAGATAAAAATAATAACAATGAGTTTATAATAGCAATAATAACAAGGATAACAATAATAACGAGGATAGTAGCTGCCGCGAAAAATCTGCTTCGGAGAGCAGCTTGGCGGGGCAACTGGCCCCATACTGACGGCATTTGGCAGCACAGGATAAATCAACCGATTGAATTATTTACATCAATAAATAAAAAATTCAATGTAATTTAAGTCGAAGCACGAAGAAAATCGAGGTGCATCATGTAAAAAGCTCTAATGAAAACATGGACAAACTGTTCATAAGAACAGTTGACGTATTTGTTGTACAGGAACAACTGTAAAATCTGTTCCACTACTGCGTGAGTGTTGATAAAGTAGATCTGATCCCGTAGGCACGAACATTATTACATCGGATGTCAAAGCTAAACAGGCAACTGTTTGTGGTGCATTTTTTTGCTGTCGTGAGTTTGACCGCAAACCAGCGTGGTTTAAACGTGTTCTCTGAGCTTTCACGTACTCCAGAGTTCAAAGACTAGTTCTTTCTCTAAATCTTTTTTTTCACCATTTTTTTTCTTGCCACCGACGTACCTTCCTTCTGGGCGGCGATCCTCTGAGGCCTGGCTTCGCCATTTTATTTAATTTCCTTTTTTTCGTCCGAGGTATTGCAGCGGTTATTTACGACTAGCCTGGAGCGTATACCTCTAAAGAGTTCTATGCGATCACTGCGCCAGTCTTCAACACTTTTCGTGAAAAGGTGTTGAAAGCGGTGAGCTCGTGATCGCAGTTGGGAGAACCTGTCAACGGGTTGTAGGCGCTCGGTGCGCGCGTTGGGAAAAAGGAAGTTTTCTTCGCGGAATTCATTGTCGAGTCTCACGACCAGCCACAGGCGGAAACTGACAGCTCAGCTGCTTCACGCAACGATTCGCATTTCGCCGTTTTGCGTACGCGCTACGACTTTTATTTATTTTTCTTACCGGCTTTCAGCGTATGCAACTGCGCGAAAGAAATAGCGCCGGGCGCCAAGTTTTTTTTTTTTTTTATAGACTCCCATAGAAAATAAGCACAAATATTCTGCTCACGATTTGCGTTCAAGCGTAGGGCAAGTCATAACGGGCAGTGCTGTTGTATTATTTGATTATACGTGACGTCGTGCTGCGTCGAGCCGTGTTACAATAACTGAAGTTCGTCACTTGCCCAAGTGCGTCACGTGCACTGACATCGCACAGCACACGGGCGCCTTATGTGCTGTGCGATGTCAGTGCACGTTAAAGATCCACAGGTGGTCGAAATTATTCCGCAGCCTTCCACTACGGCACCTCTTTCTTCCTTTCTTCTTTCACTCCCTTCTTTATCACTTTTCTTACGGCGCGGTTCAGGTGTCCGCCAATGTATGAGACAGATACTGCGCCATTTCCTTTCCCCAAAAACCAATTATTATTATTATTATTATTATTATTATTATTATTATTATTATTATTATTATTATTATTATTATTATCACTTGCCCAAGGTATACAACAGTACACATCGCTTCATGTGCTGTCATCTACGGAGGCCTTTCCTTCGCTTTCCACGCACATAATCTCCCAGTAATACAACTATCATAACTGGTCATCTTCGATCTTAATAGGGCAACTCAATATACGGCAAACAAAACAGCAGAAACACTGATGGGAGGACGAGCGCATTTCTATGTCGACCGCAGAGGCACAAGTCTGTCATTACATTGGTTAACCTGATAACCATAACCACTTGTCAGTTGTGGGTGCTGTCATTCTGCTTGAAGAAGAGGATTATCCCCGCTCGAGGTTCAAAGCTCTGTCTGGGGCCTTGGAGCCTTCCCGAGGGCACGCTAGACGCATGGGAATGATACTGAAATTCGAATACTGGAGACAATTAAGGAAGGGGGGGGGGGGGAGGGGGCTGCACCAAGACTGCCTCACACGTGTCGCTTATCAAGAAGAGCCTGGCTGCATGGAACACCGAAGATCCCAAAACTTCAAGAAGCTGGCTGCCCAAACCACAGAGTTTTTTGTGGCAATGTCCACGACATCTCCTCCCAGCGACGATAAAAAACGTGGGCCAATACTCTGTCACTCTTCTCGGAGGGGCCACCTTGCCAAGCGACGTCCAGAATGTCCTATACATAAAGGACCAAAGTTTTCCTACGAACCGTCGTCCAACAGACTGCAGAAGCTGGCCATGGTTAGGGAGGCGGCAGGCAGATGTCGTGACCAATACAAGGACCGGCTATTCAGAGATAGAAGCATAGTATGAACCAACTAGCCCAAACGCAAATTTGAGTTGATCATCTTCGTGTAGAAGGACAGCGAATTGGGCGAGTTGGTGTTCCATGGTAACAAAAAAATTCAAACAGCGCTAGACAACAGGACCAGACCGTGTTTGTCTCCTCCTCTTTCTGGTCCGGTTGTCTAGCGCTGTTTGAATTTTTTTGTTACCATCTTCGTGTGGCGGTTACGATGCAGCAGTTAACTTCATCACAGCGTGCTCCGCAAATGTATGCAACTGAAGCTATTTTGTTATATAGGCATGAAATGTAACCAAATTCTCCACTTTTATGTAAATTTAGGCAGATTTCAAAAATTGCGTTTTATTTTGAGCTAGCTGCTATAGTTCCTGAGTAATAACAATGAACATCCGTGTAAAGTAATCGCAAGGCATTAAATATTTAAGGCGGAAATGCACATTTTTTTTATATCAGCATGTTCACAAAGCAACCATTTTTGCAATAAAGCTATTAGTCCTGTGTCTTTAAGTCCAATACTCATGCAAATAAAATTTAAACGCCAACATGCAAGTTCACATGAAAACGTTTCCTACAAAAATAACTTTCGGAAACTATTACATAAAAAAGTCGAGATCGTTATCGCAGTCCTCAACGGCTCAGGGTTCATACGGAGAAAATTGAATAATTCGACTGTCGATCATTATTAAATGCCGAAGGTAGGAGTGGTAGCAATTCCAGAAAAAGTGAAAGATGAGAAAATCAATCGTAATGTTTATTTCACAACAATTCAGTTTATCCACTCGTTAGCTTTTGTTTTTGGTCATATAAATGCGGCATCGCAACCAGCGGAAGCCCTGATCGCTCCTCTTCAAGGTGACGCATAATGATACTAATACGGCGGGGCTCCGTCGTCGGAATAAAGCTGCGGAATCCGCGATGCATGAAATATTCAATTACAAGTGCAATCGTGTTTTTCTGTGTCTCTTCTGTAGTGCATGCATCTGCCTTCCAAGATTTACGTATTTGATAACCATGTGCTACTTCGACACAGTTTTCTGTTACAACATATGTTATCATAAATGACAGATCTGAAAAATTGAAAAAAAAAAATTACGACCAAATTAGGAATCCTGTATGCCGCGTCTCTTCTTAAGAACTTTGTTCTGTTTCGTTTGCACGCTAAATGCTGTGAGATCAAACAATATCACCGAGATGTGCTTGTTTTGTGTTTGCTTTTGTGCTATCCGTTCGGAAGCACTGTCGCCATTCCAATGTTTTCAAAGCGTCGAGCGCGCTTTATTCCGCTGTCCGCTTGCCGCGATATCGTGAGCATGTTCTGGAATCAGGGCACGCACCAGGGTTCGTTCAGAATGCTCGATCCAGAGTGTCATTAGAGTCCGGGTGTCATTAAAGACAGAGTGTAATTAAAGTCATAGTGTCATTAAACCACCTCAGCGTTCCCACTCAGAAGTTGCAGTGTGTGTGCGTGCGTCACATACGTCACCGCCATGCTTGCTCCCCCAAATTCTGCAGGCGCATAGACTCTAAACACGAATACTCCTATATGGGAGTAAAAAGGGAGTAAACT
The DNA here is from genome assembly GCF_052857255.1 of Amblyomma americanum. Lineage (NCBI taxonomy): Eukaryota > Metazoa > Arthropoda > Arachnida > Ixodida > Ixodidae > Amblyomma > Amblyomma americanum. Next base: position 22,885,212 of record NC_135498.1, read on the forward strand.
CTCCCCTAGCGCACACCCTTTTCTAAAAGGGAGGACAGCTTACTCTCTTTTTACTCCTTTCTGTTTAGAGTGCGCGTTCGAACAATAAAGGGCGTGCTATCTGCCTGCTTGCTGCGTTTGTGCGCGTACTCGCCCTTTCCCCGTCCATCCCTTACAAAAATTTCTTTATACAGTCTGTATGTAGACAGTTCATAGACTTCCGTCAATAAAGTCTATAGATTCTCTGTAGACGGACCCCAGAGTAGTCTAGAGGTATACAAATCCTATAGAGAGCCTATAGACAATCTATAGATTTATGGTCGTACGCTTTTTGTAGAGTTTTGTCTATAGACATTCTATAGAGTCTAAATAGACAAAAATAAATATCCATAGGAAGGCAACAGAGTCTGTAAGAGGTCTATAGACTGTCTATAGACCATTTTTGTAGGGGGTGTTTCGTTCACGGAGTGTTTTCCTTCGCATCTATAATAAGTCAACTAGCCCGACAAGTTCCACGTGATGATGCCGCATTGCTCACGCTCTGCAGACTGCCGGCGCCACCATGCGGCCTAGCTGCATATCTTAGCGCGTGGCCTAGCGTCTTCTCGAATGAGCGCGGCTGTTCGACGAGCCTCGTGCCTGCAAACGGCTGTCTTGCTCCTTGCGACGTTTGTCTCTGGCAATATTATCACAAACCCGTCCTTAATGTCAGATATCCGAAAGTTTGCTACCGTATTATCAGCCAAATTCAAGCTTATAGCGCCGATTGTTGTCGGTATACGAGCGACGACATCCACTCGCGCACTTGTATGGAGACAGTTCACACGAAGCGCTCCTTCCGGTCTCGGTCAACATCTCCGTTCGTAAGAACAAAATAGATCATCAGACACAATAATGTCGAATCGTATACTCCTTTACGCAGGCACTCAAGTAACACGCAAACCACTTGTTCTCAAAGGCACGGGTACGAATAAAACAGGTTATCGGTTTCCCACCGATACTGAAGCTATATATACCCGATGTGTTTATTTTTCTCCTGCCTAGTAGTAGTCGCGAAGCGACAAGGAAGACTAATAACCCAACGAAGTTAACAAGATAAAAACCTTTCTCGCCAATGTCCTGCCCGGTATTCTCGTTCGCGGACAGACTACAGCAAGCAGTCTTACAGGGGTCGATCGTTTTCTACGCATCGCTATCGAATATTTAAATTCCGCTTAGACGCAATCTGCTCATTTGTGAAGTGTGCTTTCTATTTCCCCGCTATAGAGAGGACCGATCCAGATATCAGCGGCGGCAACAACACACTTGGGTATTACTTTTCCGGAGCCCACAAACGTGGCCCCGAAAATGAACGGAGCCGACAGAGAGCGCAGAAAGAGGAAGAAAGGCGTAACGCTGAATCGGCCCGCTAATTAAGACCGTGGGACCGAGCGAATACGGGGCGACGGCGCCGGAGTGGCATTCATTCCACGCCTCGAGACGCCAGCAGGAAAGCGAACGAGAAGACGCCGAGAATGGAAAGAAAGGGGGGGAAAGAAGATAGGAAGGAGAGAGAGAGGAAAGGCGAAATTTCGCGAGGGAAATTTTTGCTCGGATGCCGCGACCGCTTAGGACAAGGAGAGGGAGGGAACGAGAAAGATGCGCGACAGAAAGACAGATGTGACGCGCGCGCGCGAGCGTCTGGGAGAGGCGGCGTCGTGGCGCTGTGTTTGCGCGACTCTGACGTCGTCTCGACGCGGGGGTATGTATGCGTCTGTGGTCTCGGCGGTGACGATGATGTGGAAAGGGGTCCGGGAGGACGAGGTGTTCAGGAAAGCGAGCAATTAGGGACGAAAAAGAAAAGGGAGGAAAGATGGAGTGACGACCAAGTCGACGCGTACAGCAAAAAAAAGAAACACACATTGCCGCGCTTCGCGTTCTGAACGCTGTTGCGTTGAGACGGCGCGATGCATGTCTGGAATTACGCGAACTTGTGTTCTTAGAGAAACAAGCAAAAAAATAATAAAGCACCCCGAGTTGAACACGCGCAGGAAACTATGAGCCTTATTCTGTATCCTCTTTGCCTTGCTTTGTTTATTGCGCGCATAGCTTTTTGTTTTTTGTTTGTTTTTGTCTCACTCGTAGAAGGTCGCCGACCCGATCCCTGCCGGAGTGGTGGCAATTAAGGGCGCGCCTCTGGGGCTGTATGGTCCGGAGAGATATTTCAGTTACAGTCTCCTCAAAAGCCAATGCGCGTCCGACAACACAGGAAAGGGGGTGGGGTGAAGAGAAAAAAATCAGGCGGCTTGTCTCTAAAGCCTTGCCTCGAGAAGACGTCTGGCCATAAACGAGATATATAGCCTTATGTCGCGTTACTTGACAACTCCGGCTGGCGGAAGCCGCGTGCGAATGGGAAGGGGGGGGGGGGGGGGGGGGTCTAACGCATATATACGGGCTAGCGGACGTCGGCAAACCTTTTTACAATTCGGTAGCCAAAAGCAAGACAAGCGCAAGCGCGAAGTCGTGATTGAACAACGCGCGCGTCTCGAAAGGAAAGCTCGCACGCCCAAATGCCGAAACGGCGCGAAGCGAAATTATATTCGCCCTGCAGGGCAAACACGTTCGGCACCTCCTTGCGCCCTGCTTCGCAGTCTCGACCGCGACGTCGCTCAACACCGTTTCTGTGGGACGAAACGAATTTTCCCGTACGAGTAAATGCCAGTGCCCGCCTGGCTCTGCCGATAGACGGAGGCCCAGCACGTTTGATGAACTGCTTCCGCAGCCGTATACACCGTTGCTTCGTCGGCGCCTACTTTGTTGTCGTTCGCGTCGACAACGCTGACGCTTTTCGATCATCGTTAAAAAGTTGGAGCGAACGTGCCCGCTCTTGTGTGCTCAGCGAGGGGAGGAGGAAATGCTTCCTGCCCGGAAGTTTGAGTTTCCCCACATCGCGCCTGCGAAGGTGTATTCTTTCCGCGGCAAGACAGGTTGCTCGCGGACGCCCGCTTTTATGGGCAGTGTTTGCACGAAGTTGCTGACTCGGCGGAAGAAGAGCCAGGCGCGGCCTGGTAGCCTCGCGGGACCGCTATTCGCCGTTTGATCTGGGAGTTCCGGAGCAAGCCGTTCTTTTGGTAGCACTCCGTAAGTGGCTAAACGAGCTCTTATGGAGGGCATCTTAGCTCAACGGGCAAAGCAAACGGCCCGACTGCAGCCGAAGTTTGTACTTCAGCCCGTCAGTATACGACATTCAAGCTCAAAAATATATATAAATAATCGGGCAAAATGAAACTAGACCAGAACGAAATGAAAGGTTGAAGGCACGGGTCTGTATAGGAGCCTTGCACAGTAATGTTTTTTTATTTTATTGTCCAAATATGCTATTCGGCATAATAGGGTTATAGGTATATGTGAAGGCCGGTGTCGGCTATGAATGCCAACAAAGCCCATTATCGGGGCCCACGGGTCCAGATTGGAGTGTCCGCTGGTCGGCTGGGGTGGGAACCCTGAATGCCGAGGTGTCGCTTGCGTGCCTCCCGAAGTCCGGGGTGAGTCAGCATAAAGTGAGGTAACGTCGCCTCTGTAGCAGAATCGCGGAAGAAGAGACAGTTATGAAGCGGGGTCTGTGATGTCCAGGAGGCCCTGACCGCAGGCGTCAGCGCAGCATCCATCCGGATTATCCTCAACACCACCTCCTCAGGGCGAGTTAAATCGACGGGAAGGTTTGATCCACGCGGTGGAATTAAAACACGCGTGAAGCGGCGGAGAAATTCCTTTTTAAGCAGTGTGTATGGCGTTTCTTCTGGATAATTTCAGTAGAGGAAGCGGGTATGGCACTTGCAGTGGATGGGACGCACTGTACGCTTCTCTAAGATGGTGTGTACTGCGTCGAGCCCACACAACTCGGACAGGGCATGGATATGATTTCACGATGGTGCACACACATCGACAACAATGCCCAGTGGATAGGCTACGCGCCGTAGAGCCCTTACTGCTTGTGTTGAGTCGGTATATAGGGGAGGGAATACGGTTCGGTGGTGGAATACAGAGGAGGTCCTCTAAAATGGACAAGCCGTCACGAATGGCAATGAGCTCTGCTATCACAGAGGGAAGCGGCGTCTCTGCGATGTAGGAACATGTCTGGCGTGCATTCCGCCTTGAACTTCCGTGAGTATGCAATCAAACAAGTGCAAATGGACAAAAACACTAGACTTGCATTGTTAGGCGGGTTGTTTTGATGTACACCAACAACAGGCCAACGGGAAAAAGTTGTGAAACACCAAAACATGACTTGCGTCAGAGGGGCGAGAGATAAAACAGCGACCATACATTTTGCAATCGAAGTTTCGAAACAGTGGTGAACATACATAACTAATGTGACGGAAAAAGAAGTTTAGTTTAGTTTATGCGGGTTTAACGTCCCAAAGCGACTCAGACTATGAGAGACGCCGCAGTGAAGGGCTCCGGAAATTTCGACCACCTGGGGTTCTTTAATGTGCACTGACATCGCACAGCACACGGGCCTCTAGAATTTCTCCTCCATCGAAATTCGACCGCCGCGGCCGGGATCGAACCCGTGTCTTTCGGGCCAGCAGCCGAGCGCCATAACCACTGAGCCACCGCGGCGGCACGGGAAAAGAAAAATAAGTTTGGCAGTGTACCAAAAGTATAGGCTGTGACTACACCAGTTCCGACGTTAAATGATGGAAGCAACATTATGCATCGAATCTTACAAGCGCGCGAAGTGGACCGGATAAGGCTTGTAGTCCAGAATAAGACGGCAGATGCAGGTGCATAAAAGCGTACAACAGGAGGGGCAAAAACACACGCGAAGTAGGCGTGACCTTTTTACCTTCAGTCTGACACATATTACAGACTACAGCCACCACTGCCGAGATGGAAGGAAAGTCTATTACCGGGAACATTGGGTAACGCAGCTCCTGATATATGCGCGCGCTAGGCGAATAAATTCCTACGAAAAAAAAAAGAAAATAGGAGAGAAGAACACAAGAGGCGTGTGTCGAGGAGGAGTGCTCACGACCCTTTTGTGGGAGCTGCGGCCGTTCAAGAGAGAATCCACGATCTCCAACACTCGAAGAGCGACTGGACCGCGAAGCCATTCGCATTCGACGCACTGAGGAGCTGGACGCTCTGGCTCCTTGGGAACCACGGCCGTGCGCTCATCCATCAAACGCATGGGCTTTCTCATTTTCGGCTCAGAAGGGCATGCTTTTCCGCGGCAGCCTTGGAAGCGGAAAGCGAGCAGCGTAACGTGCGACTCGGCCAGCGGGAGAAGCGGCGGACGGCCAGAAAGTCGCCGTTCGCTCTCATTTGAGCGTCTGTGCGTTCGTACGTGCGTGCGTTTGATTTTTCGGTTCGCTCCTTCGGAGGCTGTATAGATTGAAGCCGCGCTGCTACCTTCGGAGTTTGTTTCTGCATGCGAGCGCTTGATGCGGCTGTCACGTAATAGTGATGGATTGGCCGCCACTGCGCAAGCCAAAGTTTCGCGACAGCGCCCGGTGCCCGAATACAACTTGTGGTTTCCTTCCAAGATGGAATCCTGGGGAAAGAAAACTGGACTCGCACGATGGCACGATGAACTTTTCCCCATAAACAAAGCGGAGCGGAGCGCCTAGAGCAATGATGCAGTGGAAAAGGAGGCGGCCATGACGTTTGAAGCACACAAAAGCACACTCGAAAGCGCCACGCACGTTTTCAAGGCGTGACTGCTAAATGCATGCAACTAAGCTGTGTGCGCGGTTCAATGAATAAAAATTAACAAAAACACACAAAGGAGTGATAAAAAACAGATCGCAGGCATGACGTAGCTATTGAAGGAAATAGTTGGGATTCCTGCCTGAAGTGCGTCTCGTTAAATCTTGTTCTGGATCGAAAAAAAACCTGTTCCTGTGTAGCTATAGGTCGTCAGCAGAGGCGCATGTATTCTCAAAGCAACTACGACAAGGGGGGAGGAAGATGGAAATAAATAGGAGGCGGAGGGAGGGGGGGGGGCAGCGCGGAGCCCAGAGAAAGCTGGGGAGGGGGCGGAATGTAGCCGACCGCGGTAACACCAAAGTGGTCGTATTTGACGCGGGGTGCCACGTATATTACGGCACATTTTCGGCAACCCAAAAGCAGCCCGGCGGCAGTCAAAAGAAGCCAGCGCACGGGAAAATAGAAAACGCGCAGTGCTGGAAACAGCCGGAAAAATAAGCGTAAAGAAAAAAACAACAACACGAACGAGACATTTGGAAGACTGCGGCCCGGGGGAATGTGCTCGAAAGACGACGACGACGCGTCGACCAAGAGGGAAGGAGCCGAGAGGAGGGAGAGAGAAGGATGGGGCGATGGAGAAGCACTGCTGACGCCACGCCGCCGAAACCACTTGCGAAGAGAAGAGGCGGTCTCCGAAGCGTCGTCCACTTTGATCGGACACGTCGACGAGACTCACCGCTGCGCGCCGCGCGGCGCCAACGCAGAGTAGCAGTCAGCAGCAGCCGCTTACGGCATAAAGAAACTACGTGACGTAGACGCGAAAAAGGCGAAGGGGGCAGGGGGGAGGGGGATGGGCTGAAAGGCCATCAACACAGGGCGTTTCAGCTCCTTTTAGGCGAATTCTTCTCTTTCCCACCGAGAGCGGCGGCCGTGGCATCGCCCCCCCCCCCCCCCCCACCCCCACCCCCTCCTCCAAGAAGACGACCCGTCGTCCGTCCTTTGAGCAGACGTCAGGCTCCCCGCCGATACTCGAGTGGTGCCGTCGAATACACTGCTGCCGGCGTCGGAAGTCGGGCCTTCTTCTCCCGACAGCGATGTTGCTGCGCGCAGTCAAGGCCTTTTCAATGTGACGCCACGAACACCACAAACCGCGCGCACGGCGAAAGTGAGGAGGGGAGAGGCAAGACGAAGGCAGCCACCAACGCCAACTGCCGGCTTTTTCGCCGCTCGGCTCTTGGGCTCCCTTCTCCTCGTCTTCTTATTCGGCTGTGTCCTGTAGACTGCGCCACTTGTGACGGGCCCTCAGCTTCATCCCCCTCTTCTTCGCACCGCCGACAAACCACGAGCACGGATCCTCCGCGCTTCGTGCCGATGATGCGACGATGACGAGGGAGCACAAAGGGGCGAAAACAACTCGGTCCCATCGTATCGGATGCCAAGCCGCCATCTCGGGAAGCGTGGTCATACGAAGCGGCGGGCTCCGGCTTCCGTTGAACGGTGCGAAGGACGGATGTCGTCACGTTTAGCAGGTCACATCGGAAATTGGCTGTTAAATCCCTTATTCAAAGCGCGGCATGCGGGTACACTCCTCGACCACAGGTACACGGGAAAAATTGGACAGAGCACTTAAGTTTCGCCTTTAAGGGTATGAACGGGATAGCGTAGTAGGCTACACTTTCCATTCTGATCAGTTTGACACCTTTGAACGCAGTTTTCATTTTTCAATTGTTTCAATTAATTAACTGATCAATTACACACTATACATTTTCTTTGTTAGCATCATCAAGCATTCGCTTTTCATTCTGAGTATTTTGACACTTCTGAACCACCTTTTCCAATTTTCATTTCTTTAGTTAATGAATTAATTACAATGATTTCATTAACTCGTCATCGCCAATCACGCACTAAACAATTATCAATCACTAGAAGTACAAATTACCATCATACGTTTTTTTTTTTACGCAGCCCCCGATTATTTCCGACACGCTGTGCCGACTACTAACTACTACGCCGACCGCTTTTCGGCCGAACGAGCTTGTATACGCTGTCGCGTAGTGCGGAGCCTGCATCTGACTGGCTGAGTGATGGGTGCAACGACTAATTCGCGAAAGTTCAACCTTACTCCGTTCAAAGCCCCGAAGCTTAGCTCCTTAAATTTGATGATTAATCTGACGGGCTTATTTCGAAAAATGAGTAACTACGCGCCACCTCCACTTAGAAGGCCGGTTTATTTACTGCTCTTTGGTGACATTTATAGAAGGGTCAATTCTTTGGAACTACACTGATACGACCGTTTGATGCGTCTTCCTCCGCCACTGTGACGTTGATAACGATACCTCATTTCAACGAATCACAGCCCTGAGGGTGGATCCCGACCGAAACTTGATGAACGACCACAATCTGCCTCGCAACGTGCTCGCCGAGCGAGCTCAGAGACAGAGGCAAAGAGAAAAGCCAGAGATAGTGAACCTACGGCGGGACGATGGGGGTGAGCAAAATGTGATACCCGCTTCGTTCCGCGACCGGCGTCGCCCTCCTTCCAGTACTGCTCCACCCGTGATTCCTTCCAGCCTGAGCACAATTCATTTTCAGCGATATGCGCGCCACCCTTTGGCGACCGCGTTCCGCGACTCCATCACGGTGACAATCCATTCATCTTCTCCAAGAGGGCCGCCGCGGAAGGACGCAGGAAAGAGTGGCGGCATAGCTGGCAGCGGCGGCGACTGGAACGGGGCTGAGCACCGTTCGGGAACTCGCGTGGGGACCACAGACAACGCGAGGGAATCCGATGTCCCCGTCTCCAACCCGCTAGGGCCATGCCGTCAGCTCACTACCCCTTTTGTGTGTAACCCGTGACCAGAAGGTGCAACAGAGGCGGAGGTCCATGGCTCGTGCGCGCAGGGTTCCGAGATGCGATCGCGTGCCCCAAAGCATCCGACGCGGGGCGCGCGTGTGTTTGTGGCTCAAGAGCACTGTTTCCAGACGGCCGGGCATGCAGTCAGAGAAGAAGGCGCGCTTCTAAACATAGCCACCACCCAAGAAGAAAAGGCGCTCCTCTCCGAGACGGCGGTGATAACGGGGTCGAGAGGGGTGTCGGACCTCCCCTGTACCGGGCGCATTTGCAACGGATCGGAGCGGGGGACATAGCGGTGGCGTCCCGACGGCGCGTGCCTCGGAGGACCAGGTGGGCGAGGAGCCCACGAACGCAGTGTACGGATGCCTGGGAGGGCATGTGTAGTGCTAAGTAGCGGCATGAGCTTGAACTGCAGTTATATGAGTGAAGATCTTACCGCGGCTTTTCCGATATTCCGACTTTGAATCTTACTTCCAGTGGACGCTGTTTTCCGATGCTTGATGTTGTGCGAATCCTCTTAACACAGCACGCATACAGTCGCGCCTCGTTAATATAGGCAGTTTGGTTCCTGAGCAAAAGTCTCCATAAAGCGAGTCGTCTGTAATAATGAATCATGAAGAAAACCAAAAACAAATATGAAAAAAAAAGCTTTATAATTACGGACCGCTTCTCTCCATAGCGGCGGGCAGTGAAGTGGAAACCGAACAATCGTGCAAGTTCTAGATAACGTTATTCGTGTCGCCATTGTCATTAACATCATGCGGTGCAAATTTTAGCATGTTTGGAGCGCCTAGTGGTCGATCCATGAGACGCGTGATGCGCCTCTTGGAGTGGACAAATATCTTCCGCTAAGACTGCTCACATCCTAAGAACTCCGTAGTCACTCGGCTGCAGGTAGCTGCTGAATGTGGTTTTAAACGTAGCACATAGAAGGAATTTTTTTAGTAGCCGTTCATGCAATGCGGCAAATGGTAAGACACGTTGCTGTTGTAAGTCATGAACCCGTAAACAAGCAAAAAGACCTTTACTGGGGCCCTCGCACTCTCCCACTGCCTTTTGCTGGAAAATCTGCCAGAGTCACTCGGGATTTTGTTCTCATCATTGTCCGTATTAACGGGACAAAAATACATGAGTACTATTCGGCTCCGTGCATTTTCACCTGGTCCATTCTCTGGAATGCGCGTTTTTATATTAACGAGGTGTAAATACATAGTAAAAGTTCGGTCCCCAGAAAAACTGTCCATAATTCGAGTCGACCATATTAATGGGGCTTGTATTATAAAGGCACGACCGTAGAGACAGTTCGGGTGGATACTTCACTTTTTTATGCAGAGAGGGCAACAATTGAGAGCCACATGCGGTACGAGAAACCATGGTGATATGTTTGTATATAATGGCACTTCTCTTTTGACCAGTCATAGCACTCTTTCTTCTCCCTTCCCCCCTTCCTCAGTGCAAAGTTTCCGGCCGCAGAATCATCGCTCAGGTCTACCGACCCTCGATAAGAAAGACACCCTTTAGCTTAGTGTATTCGATTTTATTCTTCTACAACGGTTACGTGAACAACATGGTGCTGTGTGTTCTTGACTAAACACACGCGCACACACACACACCGCCGCATCATTTTGTTCACAATTTTTAAGCTCTCATTTAGTGTCAGACGTTAGCAACGTTTTCTAGATGTCTGTGCACCAACGAGCCCGCAGTTGTTCCGAGCTAGGTGAAAGTATGCATGACAAGTCATGAATGCCATTTGTTGTGGTCACATTTCCATCTGCTAAGCTCTCAGCACGCAGTCGATTCTTCCGCGAGCAACAAGCAGATCGCCGTTTATGACATTGCCGACAACGACCAGATGGCGCAAAACACTCAAAGCAAACCAGGGTCAAAAAATAGGAAGGGACACTCAAGCTCCGCCTTAATGACATGACACGACACCGTTAATGGGTTAATGCCAGTATATGCGGAATTTGTCATTCTCTACTTAATTCATAGATCCCTAGGAGTCCTAGTACTCCTCCTGGCGCAGTGGTGCAGCGGTTAAGCGATGTGCCACTGTTCTGCGATGGCAGGTGCTGCCAACGGTTGGGGTTGTGCGACCCAGGTTGCTCCTCCCGAGCGACCAATCATTAATTTAACTGTCACCTGCCATAGTGGGCAGCTTGCTTACAATTCGGTGGGCTGCTCTGCTTTGCATTACCGAGCTATGTCGTTGGAAATGAGAACCAGGACAAAATATCCTGCGTTCACAAATTAAAGCCCTTTTCATGAGCACCGGTGTACTGAACAGGTGTCTACACTCTGACAGCATGTGTCCTCTTCATAAATATTCATGACCGGTTCGGAGGAGACTGTGGAGCAGCGAGGCGTTCATTCTGTAGCGCAAGAGAAAAACGTGTCCCCATTTTCATAAGTACCCAGCTTTCACTGCGATTTTCATCAAATAAACCAGCAAGCTTTATACTAACACTTGAACCTCGTCATAACGCAGTTGAAGGGGCCCGAAGATTAGTTCGTTATAACCGTAGCTTCGCTATAGCCCATGGTGGCCAAGCTTTCCAACGGGGATCGCCCTTCCTTCGTTATATCCATTATTTTGTAATAAACTATTTCGTTATAACGAGATTCGACTGTGTACATATAATCGACGGACTTCCATGTGGCGGCGGGTCTTGCAAATGCAGCGGAGGTCTCAGTCTTCTTCTACCGGCGTTTCTCCGGGCCTTCAGGGTCACCTCCCGACTGTCGTTACCTCTTGGAAGACGCGAGAAAGCGCGGAAGCACCTCTCCGGGGAGCTGCTTCAGAAGCCACCCAAAACATTACCGGTATCGCTTCATCTCTCTGACAAGCATGCAAAAGGTCGGGGGACGTCATCGTCACCGCCAGCAACAGACGGGACGACGGCGGCAGCAACCCGGGCGCTTTCGTTCGTCTAACAACAAGAGAGAACACGCCATATGCGACGACGCGCACGACGACGTATAGACAAACCCGCCCTCACACCCATAAATCCAGGCGCGAAGAATTTTATGCCTCCGGGGAGCTCCCGATAAGAAGTGCGTATCAAAAGACCTTACCCCCCCTCGAAAGCTTTTCTACGATGCTTCTCCCTTGCCGCAACACATGCACGCACAAGTAAACAGACAGAAAAGAAGGGGAGCTACAAGGGTACGTCAACCTTGTCGTGACGTCCCAAAATGGAAGACGGGTTACGCATCAGATGAAAAAGGCGGCGGCTCGGGCTGCGCGCAGAATCTGAGCACACAAATACCGGCGGCGGCGCGCAGGAGTCAAGCGGGCGACAAAAAAGCGCGGACGGCGTAAAACCGAGGGGGAAAGGCATACAGCCAGATGCGAGAGCGAAAGCGCCGCGAAATCGGTAAGGCAGAGAAAGAGAGAGAGAGAGAGAGAAGCGTGACGGTAGCTGGGCCATGCAAGGGAGACGGAAGGAGAAAGTACGGGCTTTTTCTCCAAATAAACGGGGGACGATGAAAAAAAAAAAAGAGCGCAGAATGAAGCGGAGTGGATTCACTCTCTCGGCCTCCGACGGGCCCGTCGTCTCCCACGATGCATCTCCGCTGCTGCCATCGCGTCTTATCGCTCGCTGTACTCTCGGCAGCGGAGAGCGTTCTCATGCAGATGCGACACCGAATGGGATGAGACCGAACCGCGTGTAGGGTGGTCCGGGATGGGCGACGGGTGTGCGCCACAGGGTACAGGGTTGCTCAAAAGTTCCCAGGCCACAAGGTCTGCTTTTCAGTGGCATATCCTGCCACTTACGAGAGTAATAACGCTATAATGACTCTCAGAGGTGAGACTGATACTTCTCATTTCCTCTATAGCGATTTTGGGCTTCAGGTGCTTTGTAAGTACCTGACTACAGGGCTCAAAATCAGACCGTGTGGCCTGGGAACTTTTGACCGACCCCGTACATTTGCGTACTGGCACGCTAAGATCTTACCTTTTAGTGCAAAGTAACTGGGGTAAGCTCGGGGTAAGTTCGAAGGAGTGTCGCGCCAGCTGTAGCTAATGGCGCCACAAGGTCACGTGGCCTCTAGTTCACGTGACCTTGTGGCGCCATCACAACCTGGTCACCGGAGTGTGAGCAAACTGACCACCATGGCAGGTGGCAGTTAAATTAATGATTGGTCGCGAGGTTGCCCGGGAAGAGCGACACGAGTTGCACAATCCCAACCGGTGGCAGCACCTGTCATCGCAGGACAAAAAAGTTATTGTGGGACATTAAAAAGAACGAAAATGAAAATGTCCCTGCCCGTACAGTGGCGCAGTGCTTAACTGCCGTACCACTGCGCCAGGAACGGTATGAGGACTCTCAGCGATCTATGAATGTTAAGTATAGAGAATGGCCAATTCTGCATATACGCCTATGGGCATTAACGCGCTAAAGATTTCGTGTCACACCATTAAGGAGGAGCTTCTTTAATTGAAGAATGAACACATGCTTTCGCAAGTCTACTCGGTTTAACTCTTGCGACTTTTTTTCTTGTTTGATCCTGTAAAAAAAAAAAAGAGACTTCTTGTTTCTTTTCGAAGATAGTGCGACTTCCTTCATCAAGCTTATTCCGTCTTCTCCGACGGCTCTTGTAGCTAAGGGAGAAAGCGCTGGGAGGCAAACCGTGAGTGAACTCCTTCTTGCTCATGAATCCCTAGATTTGTGGACTGCTCGTCATAATCTTCAAGTTCAGTATGGGAAAAATCCTACTATCGGTTGCAGTCAGATGCTTCGGGGAAGTCACCCAGGCATCTCTTGATCGCCGTGGCGCCATGTAGCTGCAGTGGCGACGTGCATATCCGCAGTTACGCAGAGTACAGCCGGAAAGCTGATGCTAAGACAAGCGGATGATGCTTCATCTCTGACTCGGTACTCCTACTTTTTGAAAGGAAATAAAGATTGATTGATTGATTGATTGATTAATTAATTGATTGATTGATTGATTGATTGATTGATTGATTGATTGATTGATTGATTGATTAATTAATTGATTGATTGATTGATTGAAGAGCGCTTTAGCGGATATTAGAAAGAGGAGTTCGAAGTATCTATAAAATCGCCTCCAGTTTTCATGAACGTCTAGCTCTAGAATACCGCCTTCAATGTGCTCGTAATGTGTCTTTCGGGTTAAGGTACAAGTTGTCACGCCGATTTGCAACCTGATGCAGAAATCTTGACTGGTTAGTTTCAGATGCTGTTGAATGCTATAAAAACAGTTGGCTTAGCAAGGCTTTCCCGCGGCGGCAGGGGTTTCTCATTAAGAAGTACTTTGGTTTGGGCTAGTTGGTGCATAGCTTTTTGATGATGTCAGGACGGCGCGAAAATATCAAGGACAAAAGAGGCACACGAACACAACAGGACAGACGCCAGCACAGACAGGGGAGGAATTAACGCTATCTTTTGGAGTGGGTGGTAGGGTGGGGGCGGTCTCATTTGAACTATGTATTTCTTGATTTTTTTTTCTTTGAAAAAAAATTGTATTCAGCATGGTTTTCCTGTGCACAATTTCTCGCATCGTAAGGGAGGCCTGAGCACAGCCTGGCAATTATGGCTAAAATGGCTCGAAAGATATTAACCACAACGTCACGTTCAATGTAGTTCAAGAGAGCGAACATGCAGCCAGCCAGGGTTCTTCTGTTTCTGGTTTCTATATTAAAAAAAGAAAGGTGTCAAGCATGGCGTAGAGGCCTAAACGTCTCCTGAACAGTTCATTCCACATAGTGCTCAAAAATGTTCAGCTCCCTGAACCACCGCCCATACACAGAGTGTTTCACTTAAGACTTTACGCTATTTTTAAAAATAGGCTCTTTGAGTTAGAAAAGCGCTTTTTTCAGCATATAGCATTGTCAGTAGTGTAGTACACCAGAAACAAGATAAGACGTGCTAACTATCGATCTGGTTAAATATTACTGAACAGGTAACTTTTTAACTGTTACTGTTAGGCTGCTTAAATATTGAGAGGGCGTGTAGCCCACCGTAAGTAACATCCGTATCGGTTTTTAGAATTTCGAAAACGCGGTTGCCCTCGGCGTTGCGGCCAACAAATTTTGGCTATTTCGACGTGCACGGGAGAGGTTGCTTTGCCTGCAAGCTTATCGAAAGCGCACGTATTTTGGCGTGATTTAGCCAGAATTCGTTGGGCCACAGCGCCGAGGGTAACTGATAATCATAATAATTAATAATAATTGGTTTTGGGGGAAAGGAAATGGAGCAGTATCTGTCTCATGTGTTGTTGGACACCTGAACCGCGCCGTAAGGCAAGGGATAAAGGAAAAAAAAAGGAGGGAGTGAAATAAGAAATGAAGAAAGAGGCGCCGTAGTGGAGGGCTCCGGAATAATTTCGACCAGCTGGGGATCTTTACCGTGCACTGACATCGCACAGCACACGGGCGCCTTAGCGTTTTGCCTCCATAAAAACGCAGCCGCCGCGGTCGGGTTCGAACCCGGGAACTCCGGATTAGTAGCCGAGCGCCCTAACCACTGAGCCACCGCGGCGGGTCCGAGGGTAACTGCATTTTTGAAATTCTAAAAAAAGTGATATGGATATTACTTGCTGCGGGCTACACGCCTCTCAATAACTAAGGAGCCTACCATATACTAGGTTGGGGCAAACTAAATAGAATTAGCAGTAAGAGTTAAAAGGTTAACTGTTCAATATTAGTTAGCCAGTGTACTAGTTAGCGCGGGTCTTATTTGTATTCTGATGTACTACATCACTGACAATGCTATGCCGAAGAAAAGCGCTCTTCTAAACCAAAAAGCCTATATTTAAAAATTGTGTAAAGCCTAAGGTGAAACATCCTGTTTACGTGGGATGTGAAAATACAGAAGCAGACTTCCTACAAACGAAATTTCAAACTCCAAGTAACAGCCTAATTAAAAATCCACACTCATGGTGCTCATATGCCCTTTTAACAGGGGCACCCTGCAAGGAATCTGCGCTATTCGAATGCATAAGCGACGAGAGAAATCACCAGCACCACCATCATCATAATCAGCCAGATAGCGTGTACCGCAGGGCTAAAGCCTCTTTCACCGACCTCAAATTTTTGCTGTGCACAAGATGCGATCATCCTATCCCTGCTAATTTGCTACAGCCTTTCAGTTTTGCCCCGATACATTAGCCGCAATACTTCCCTTCTGACTTGTGAGATATTTCTCGTTTTTTTTCATGCCTGATTTTCGTTTCTGTTTTCCTTATTCCATCTCCATTTAAATAAAGAGAAAAGGATCCAAAGTCGAGGCGACATGGGAAAGCGCAGAAAAATATGGTCCGTTGAGAGCAGTGATGGTTGATAGCGCTCTTTGACAGCCGTGAAGAACGTCGCGATTTTTCTACCTGTCTGTAAAACAGCACGCGAGGATTCAGGTGAAGAAACAACAGACTTAAAGAGAATGAACAAATCTATGGATACGACAGGCTCGTATCCAAGGAGGGGGGGAGCCCGGCTGCTTTCCCCCGTTCTCTTCGCGGTGCTCAAGCAGCTGCCAGCATTCCCCCCCCCCCCCCCCACCCCCCCCCCCCCCCCAAGGAGGCTCGAAAATTACTTTGGGCCCCTTCCGAAAAAAATTCCTGGCTACGTGCCTGGATGCCAACCAGGAGAATTGATTCGGAGCAAAGCAGAAAGGCGTTTTGTTTAGTTTGGCGAAAAATAAATACCTCGTACTTTTCCTTTAAAGATAGGCGATGCGAATGTAAGGGGGTGGGGGGCTGAGCTTAGCAATTTACATGATTTTCACCATGGTACGGCGATCGGTTGAAGCTCGCGAACGTAGCTGTGTTTCAGCTGCGTGGGAGAAGAGGCCCCCCAAGTCTCAGCCTGTCGAACAGGCAAGAATAAATGTTTGAGCAATGCCCGTTCCAGACCCTTGGCTTGTTCGGGTACACTTCTTTAAACGAGAGACAAAGTGCGACCTTGGATCCGCACCGCCTGCATACCGCACGCAAACACAAACACACACACACGCACGATCACTCGCACACACTCGCGTTGACCTATTTCGCCCCTTCGCACGCAAGTGCGCCTCGAGTGCAGCGCAAGGCCGGCTTCGGGGGGCAATAAATAAATTGCGCCGCATTCTGAGACCCCCCGGCATATTCGTTTTTCAAGAAAAAAAGAATAAATTGGCTTAACAACGCAGGCAACCTCGGGTGGCGCTGCTGAAGAAGTGGAGCCCCAGAAAAGTCGACAACACTCGGCGAGCAGAAAAGTGGGGAGAACCTGGGCGACGGAGGGGACAGAAGGGGAAGGGGGAGGAGGACACAAGCAGGGGGTGGGGGGGTGAAAAAGTACCGTTGTAAGCGAGCAAGAAAAAAATAAAACGGCCCACAGCAGCGCGCACCTAGAGACCTGCCGGCCGACCGCGCGTTTACTGCGGGAAGAATACGAAATCCTTGAGGAGAGCGAAAGCTCCAGCGAGCGAGCGACGCCTGCCCCGCCTGTCGGCGTAAGAAGAAGAAACGTTTTCCCATAAAAGTGGGAGAAAACCGCTTTCATGCATGCTTGCTTGCGTACCGGTCTCACATCGCACTCCCCCCCCCCCCCCCCCCCGCCCCCTCACCCTCGCGCTGGTGTCCCGGCCTACCTTCGCTGTTTGTTTGGACAGGAGGAGAAGGAGGAGAGAGTGTAAGCATCTCCTTCTTCAAGATGCCGCGCGCGCGCAGGCGTTAAGCCATCTCGTCCCTTTCCCTTTCCTACGCGGTTATGTTTACTTCTCCGGCCTTATTTCTCTCGTGGAGAAGGTGAAAAGGACGAGAGGGAGCGGTGGGGGGGGGGGGGGGGGGGGGGAAGCAGTGCTCAGATTCTTCCAGGCAGCCCCCCTCCCCGCCGCCTTTCCCCCAGTCTGCCGGCAGCGGGCGGTGTGGGGCCCGACACGGAAAGCACTGACGCATGAAGGGAATAAATATGGGTAACGGAGGCCAAGTTCACAGGACGCAACGACGAAGCCGCCGCTGCGACCGTTCGCTCTCAAGAGAGGGAGACAAGAACAAGGAAAAGAAGCGGAAAGAGGGGGGGGGGGGGGGGGGCAGAGACGAATAAAATGCCGGGAAAACGTCCGGAAAAAACGGGCCCCGCGCACGCAACGTGCAGCGCAGGTAGGCAGATATATACCTGCGTACGGGTACGCGGACGGCTGGCGGAACGTTCTTGGGGTATTGGAGCGGTGTTCACGTGTGAGCCACAGAAAGGCAGCAAATGAGGAACGGGAATTTGCGGAAAAGAAGTCGCGCATTCTGGAATGTCGTTCGTATCCGAAGGTCGAAAAGAGAGAGAGAAAATAAACGCAACGCGATGACTGGGAGAGGGCGGAAATTTATTGCGAGAGCGTCGAACAAAAGCTGTGTTTTATGTGCGACCTTGCTCGGCGTTCGCCGTTGGTCGTGCGTTTGACTCTCAAGCTGGATGTATAATACTGCGGGACACCGGCGCTAAGCCCTCGCTACGGAACTGATACAAAGCGAAACTCGCTGAGTATTTAGCCCAGTTATCGAGAGATTAGAGTGTGCGGCTGGCCGGCAGACAAGAAGACGGAAGCGCCCTCTTTTCATACGTCACGAGTGCCTTAAGGGACTGGTTTCTCCCACGCATGTTACGGAGTGAAATATTCTGAGCATCAAGAAACAGAGACATAAACATTTTTTTTATTTTTCAGTCCTTTTCACGATGGTTAACGTGGATTAAATGGACGAATGTATTGCAAAAGGGTGCTTGTCCAGGCTATATAGTCGGTATATTTCGCCGGAAAAGGTACAGCGCCAAAATAGCCAGGACTAAAGGAGCTCCTTTAGTCCTGTCTATTTTTGCGCTGTACCTTCTCCTGCAATTCACGAATGTTTGGATGGGTGTTCGCGTACTAATTCGTGACGTCACGAGTATGCGCTCACTGGAAGCGTGTATGACGCACAAAAAGAGCTGACATGTCGTCTCTGAACGGAGCAGACGAACTATCGACGGCAGGGCGATAGTTCAATACAT
This sequence comes from Amblyomma americanum, assembly GCF_052857255.1. Taxonomy (NCBI): domain Eukaryota; kingdom Metazoa; phylum Arthropoda; class Arachnida; order Ixodida; family Ixodidae; genus Amblyomma; species Amblyomma americanum. The sequence continues at coordinate 22,903,727 of NC_135498.1, forward strand.
AGGGCGATAGTTATTCCACACAAATTTTTCCTTTAAAGTCACTAGAGATACGACAATGCGGTTTATAAAAGCGAATTCTGCAGCATGGTTAACATTATGATCCTGACAGAGCTATATAATTGAACGATCAAATAACCTAACTAATCAAGTTTTTTTAGATTTTATTTTAGGGGCAACGTCATATTGCGAAATTGAAGGCCGTCAGCATAGAAGTGGGCCAGTTAATAAATTTTCTTAATAGAGAATGTGGTAGGAGATATCGAAAGTAAAAAAAAGCCATTTTAATGCTCGCTTAGTTCGCTTTCTCGCGTCGCACAATAATTAAATTACGTCGCTCGCATTTCAAACGCAGACAATACAGCCGCCGCTTGCGTATTTTATTACAAAGAAGCAGTTAAAGTGGTTACCGCGACGGTACTACTCGCAGTGACACCATTTCATAAATGTGCAGTGCCGGAAAGCCAACTCGACGAGCTTTCAAATGCGTATTTTTATGGTGTTCGATATTTCAAACCACATTGCCGAAGAAGAAATTTTTAACGCCTGCAGGCTCACCTGTGACGTTGCCGGCCTTCAATATCGCAATATAATCTTGACATCTAGTATAAAAAATACAAATTTATTATTTAATTTTAGTTAATTATAGGTTTAATTATTGACCCAAATGAGGTATATACATAATGTCCGCCTTGATGTACAATCCAACTCAATAGACAGCACCGACGTATATGTCAGAGTTTTTAAAATAAAAATCTGTATTGAATAATTTGAAACACCCCGTATACGAACGCGTCAACTCCAGCAGTTTTTGCGAAGCGCTACGGTCATTTTCACGCTCTTGAGCACACAGAGAGAGAGAGAGAGAGAGAGAGAGAGTGACATCTTGGATGCCATAGACTGCGCTACGTTTGTTTTAAAGCTGCAGCTCTGCACCCCCAGATTCGTATACAGCTAACAAGCGTACTGAAATAATGAAGTTGGACAACCGCGACACCTTTCGACGAACTTGTGGCTCTACGTAACCGACGCTGCGATTTCGGCACACGTCATTTGCGTGGTGTCCTTCAAGCCACAAAAAAAGTGTAAAGTACAAGATGTTTATCGAACTCTTTTCCTGTCTTCTTTTTACGTTTCTCGATTGTAAAATTAGCAGAGGCGTTTCAAAACCCGCCAGTAACATGGAAAACATGCGTGGCCGCCAGAAACAACAGCATAGCACTTTAAAGGAGCGCCAGCCAAGTGGCTCGACCATGTCCTACATCCAGCTGGTTCCACCGTCCTATTCTTAGCAGGCGATGTTTTTTTTTTTTTGGCTCCAAGCAATCTCCCTCCTCAAAATATGCTCCATGGCATCCCTTTCTTGAGTTCTACCGGCCCTCTATCTCTGATCGACTCGATAAGCCCATTTAATGGGAAAGATGTCCGCAGTGTACTTGTTGATGGATATCTCCATCACGACCTCCAAGAGAAGACCGGAAGCTTTGTCGTTCGTCGCAACTTTTATCTACACCATGGCTCCTATTTTACTACTAACTGCCAGGATCTTAGTTCTTTTTTTTTTTAGCATCTCTTTCGTGGAGAGGGGTCGGGGGGGGGGGGGGGGGGGGGGCATCCTCGCGTGAAGCTCGAGACTCCAGGCGGACGCTGCGATGCGCGGCTCACCGGAACAGGTGGCATCCGGCGCATCTCGTGGTTGTAAATCAGTCTCGACGAGCACTGTCCGATCTAGCATCCCGCTGTATTGCGTCTTTCGATTTATTTCTATGCTTTCTTGACGTCCTGGTGTTGTATCACCGATGCTATAGCGTGGATCCTGGCTCGCTGAAAGCGCGTAGATAACTAAGATAAACCGGTCTGCTCAGCTTGTGTCCTCCTATACGGCCTTTGGTCGCAGCTCGCAGGTCCTCTTTCTCCGGCACCATAATGAGATGTTGATTTTGTGTGTTCATGCGAGTGTTATCGTCGTGCTGTTTGTCATGAAGATATGGCAGGCGCACAGACGGTGCGAGTATTTCAAGCAACTTAATTCTGTGGTTATTCAACTGAAACATCACTCGCCACCAATTCGCATGCCGGGACTATGAAGTATAATCTCTCGAATTCTGCTTGCTCTTTCTGGAAAAACAATAACTTCACTCCTGTGTTTGGTCGAGAAAATTAGAACTGCTCTCAAAACATTTGTCGCTCAAACAAAGGAAAAAAAATTGCTTTATATTCGTAAAAAAAATATAATTTTCAAACTCTTTCTTGCCTCGCCACCGTACCGCGCACGCAAGTTTTTACTTAAGACGTCCAATTCACGGCCACTATCGTCTCCGCATAAATCATGATATCAGGACATCATAATTCACCCTATCTCTTTCGCAAGATCGGCCTAACGAAAAGTGTTTCCTTTCAATACGATCTTTATTTCCTCAGTTCTTTCTCCTCAGACTTCTCCAGCCTCCATTCCTAAACAGTGACCTGTGTAAGCAGTTGGCTTGCATTTAAATGAAGCATACACTAGGGCAATTTTATAATAATAATAATAATAAACTTTAAAAATAATAATAGTTCTTTTATCCCAGTCTGTCGCTGCCATTAATTGGTTCCAGGAAGCCGAAATTATGGCTAATATATAAAAAAGTAAAAGCGCGACTGGTGCGCGTTAGTTAAAAGTATACATCCTTTACCAAGGACAAACAGTTCAATTGGAACGTGAGGGGAGCAACCGCCACCTTTGTTGCGGGTATCACACATGCTGCAGTAAGGCATTGACTAGCAGTGGTGAGTGGGGTCGATTAACATCCGCTGTCACCTGTTTTGAGCTGGAAGCTACTGCAGGCACACTTGGGGGCCCGGCGCCCTCTTCGGTCCCGCGTGCAGAAGCCTTAAACTCATCACAAGGGGTGCGCCACGTGTGCTGGTCACGCCACAGACTCTCGGCTTTTGTCTGAGGCCGATTAGGGTGTCCCCCCCCCCACGGGTTCAGCAGCTCGATCGCCAGTGCATTCGGGAAACAATTAAGGTGATTCGAACGTAATCGGAGAAACTGACATACAGAACTGAAATACGGGGGCAATTATTTTCTATTCTTAACCACCGCATAAATATTCATATCCAGAGGCACTGAACTACAGATAACAGGAATGAAGTGCAAGGGGTAAACGGTTCGAGGAAGAGGTAGCTAGCAGTGTAACGAAGGCACTGACTTGGCCCCGGCCGGCGAGACGCGCAGCTCGCTAGAGCCGTAACCTACAGGCATACATTTCCACCATTATGATGACGAAAACGGCGTGTCCCGGGCTGAACAAACAGGCCTCGCTGCCGGTGCAGCTAGCCAGGGACCACACCTCTAATGCATGCGCGCCAGATGCATGCGAAAGGGCAATTTGAAGAAAAGCCGGCGCCGTTTGAGATGCCTTATCGTCGTTGCTGCAGCCCTCGTCCGAGGCTCCCGAATTAGACCCACGCCCACCGAGCGATCGGGACTTTCTCTCCGTGTCTGGTCAAGCCGCAGCTGCTATCTCGCGCCCCCTTAAGTGCACGCCGGCCGCGTTGTGCTCGAGCTGGATGCTCTGAATCATTATACTCCAAAGACCCTTTAGTGAATTGTTAGCCACAGCAGAGTGAGGTATACAGTGCACCCAGTAATCCTCCGGCAGTGCATGGGCACGCGAAAATAAAAGGAGGCCGCCTCAAACGTTTCAATAAAACAAGCTAAATTATTTCGAAATCGCTTAGCGGTTGGGTATAGATCGAGCCGGGTAAGATCGCATCAGCGTGCCAGTGCAAACAAACAACGCCATGGCTTCATCTATTCTCTTCCCAGCGATTATTTTCGAGAGTATATACAACACGACCAGTCCATAGGCGCTCGAGCCGTCGTCGGTGCCTCCATAAAATTCTGAATGCTAGCGATTAGAAGAACTCGATGTAGCCGCAGTGCAAAAAGGCAGTGAAACACAACCTATCGCAACCAGGAAGGATTTCGAGCATGAGCAGGGTAAACAGAAATCAAAGCGCTAGATAAGAGCGCGCCCCTGCACCGCAAGCACTCCTGCATGCTTATATCGCGCGAGAGCCGAACAAGATGCCCCCCTCTCCAAAACGACGGCTGCTGCCTCAGAAGACGCGGCATTTATCATTCTGGTCAGGGCAGATACCAAACGACGCGAAGCAAAAATATAGAGAAGAAGAATTCAATCTTTCGTTGCCAACAAAAGGTTCTTGAAGCGAGCCTTGGAGAGAATGAGGGATTAATGCGGTCCGGACTGAGGCGCGACCGGTTCGTTCCTCACAAAACGCGCCTCTCAAGAGACAGCGTGTCCGTTCGCGCATTTTTGTTCCCCCCTCTCTCTCGTTCTTCCGTCGAACTGTTTCGAAGTGCATGCTAAAAAAAAAATTTGAACGCGGCAAGGGGGCATCAAAGCACAGCGTGTGAGCGTTCCTTCTTTCCGCGCAATGCATCGCGGAATAGGCGGGCCGTCGCTTCATTCCTCCGATCGCAGCGCCGCGGCGCTGCAAATCGAAAAGGACAACAAAAACAAACAAGAGCAGTAAGAAGAAACCGCAGACACAACCTCGGGCGTCCGACCGAGGACCGCTCTGGACAAGAGGGGAGGTAGGCAGAGCAGACGAAGGCTCTGAAGGAAACGAGTGGAGACCGAGGAAGAGAAAACAAAACCCGAGACAGAGAGATGTTAGAAAGCGAGAGAAAGAGGTAGGAGGAAGGGGGGGGGGGGGGGTGGCGTATAAAAGGAAAACACAACGGGCGGCGGTGTGGGGCAGACGACGACGACGACGATGATGGCGACGCTTCCGAAGGCCGAGAACAAGAGAGAGCAAAGCGAAGCGGCGGTGGCGGCGCAAAGTCGTCCATCAGTTTAGGGCGGCCGCCTCCGCCGCCGAACCCGTTTTCATTGAGGGGTCTTTGGCAAGAGCCACGCCGAACGCCGCCGAGACAAGGCTGACGTCTCCCGCGAGAGCGCACATAAACACGCCGCACTGCTGCCGCTGCCTGCGCGGACGAAAGAAACAAAAGGCGTAAAATAGTCCTGCCCTGCGACCCCCCCCCCCCCCCCCCCCCTTCTCTTCCAAGAGGGGACGGCGGGCGTAAGAGGATGACGAAACGACAGCTCTGCCGCCGCCGAGATGGAGGTTGCGTCGCGCGTACAAGAGGCGCGAGGGAGGCGGTGTGTTCGAGCGTAAAGAGGCAGGTGTGGCTGAGGCCGTGCAAAGTCATTCACCGGAAGAAAAAACGCACTACCGCCCTCCCACTACCACCTCCTCCTCCTCCTCCTCCTCCTCCTCCTCCTCCTCCTTCCCAGTGCTCTCCGGCAAACACACTTGTGGTCGCCGTGAACGTTCTCTCCATCTTTGTTTCCCCTTCCCTTCCTTTTATCTTTCTTTGAGCTGGTGCAGAGCGCTTGTGTGTCCGAGTGCGCTCCCGTTTATCGAGCTCCTTGGCCGGAGAGCTGCGTGTAAAGTGCGCGCATTGCCACCGAATCGGCCGCGACGATCAATCGATCAATTGCGTGACCGCGCCGAGGGAATATCTGGGAATCGATTAGCGGCGTCGCACCTGCAGGAAGTGCTGATCACGATGATAGGTATTTAAGAGCCGCCCCTTGCAGGCCCATCGACAGCTCCGGGTTTGCCCCGCATGCGGCCTAACTGGAGTGCTCTCGCCAAAAGCACTCCCGGAGAATACGTAGTATAAAGCAGGGACGCTTTCGTAACCCGCTCGCGACATTGTCAAGGGGTGCCGTAAGTACGGTCGCGAAAGAAAGGCGCTAGTGCGGGCCACGGGCTGTTTTCAGCATCGTTAAGCCACTGAAACAACGGAAACCTATTATTCGTTTAAGAGGATGAAAAGAGGTCACGAAACGTGGTATCGCAAATCTTCTGGGGATAGGGAATCACAATAGCTCTACCAGTACTTGGAGTGAAGTCCATTTTCCAAATCATTGAAAGCCCCGCCGCGGTGGCTCAGTGGTTAGGGCGCTCGACTACTGATCCGGAGTTCCCGGGTTCGAACCCGACCGCGGCGGCTGCGTTTTTATGGAGGAAAAACGCTAAGGCGCCCGTGTGCTGTGCGATGTCGGTGCACGTTAAAGATCCCCAGGTGGTCGAAATTATTCCGGAGCCCTCCACTACGGCACCTCTTTCTTCCTTTCCTCTTTCACTCCCTCCCTTATCCCTTCCCTTACGGCGCGGTTCAGGTGTCCAACGATACATGAGACAGATACTGCGCCATTTCCTTTCCGCCCCAAAACCAATTATTATTATTATTAAATCATTGCGCAAAGACTTGGCGCACTCTACTTAGTACCACTAAAGTCCACTGAGAAAACTGTTCACTGTCACAAATACGGAGACCATAACATCCGAACAAGGGCAGTACCCTTATCATCTACAACCTCTTCTCGAACTGCTTGTCGCTCGGGAAGACAGCAGGACTGCATTGAGGAAAGGAGCAGGCCAATATATGTTCGTACACCGAGGCAAACAAGAGAAAGCAAGCGACTACAATAAAAAAAGAAGAAAAAGCGACAGTGCGGTTGTGTGTTTGTATGGGGGCGAATGGGGTGATGTCTCTCTCACGCCGCATCACCTGCGTCACCGCGCGAGCGGCAACGAGGTGCCGGCCGGGAGCCAATCTGAGGAGCCGAGTCAAGGCAAGCCAATCCACGTCGAGTCCAGTCAGTCGTCTGCGGAGATGAAATACGACCGCGGCCCCAGGCGACGTCTCTATGCATATGAACGGGGCCGACGGCGGGAACAGAAGGGCCGTGCGGCTGCCTCGGAATCGTGTACATATACGCGACGCCGAGTGAACGAACTGTACGGGGCAGACCTGTTCCCCGACCTCTTGTGGCGCGCAGACCAGAACACATGAGCGGAAGCTGAGAGAAAAACAAAGGAAGTGTTCGGGGACGCAAGGAATGCGCCGGGCTGCCCGGTCGCGGCTGTCGACACGGCTGTATATGCATGGGCACCCTTCAGAGCTGTCGTCCTTGCCTGCTTGATGCGCCGGACCGAATCCGAAGCGTTGCACTTGACAGTCGGCGCCGTGACGCACACTCGGCGACCGATCGTGCAACTGCACCTCGTTGTGCCCTGTGTATATCCGCGCTAGGAATTCTTTGCTTGTCGAAATCGGCCCGAAGCTCATCACTCAATCCGAGTGCGCCGCTTCAAAAATGAGGCACTGCAGGTGTTTCTCATAATGCCGTCTTGGTTTTATGCGCTTTTGCTTCCTCCACCGCAGTGTAGATCCGCTTCAAAGTTCGTTAAGTTTGCTTTACCGCGTAGCACGTTGGTTCTGTAACGGCGTCACTCGTCATCAATAAAACGAGGATAAAGGGCTGAATTTGCACGTTACTGCAAGGGCAGGTGCACGTGTAGTTGTCATGGTAATCACTGTGCCATATTCCGTTACGTAACACACAAACTACAGTCTACATCTCTTTGTTAAAAAAGAAATGCTGTTCCGTAATTTGTTGCATACTAAGCTTTGAGGTGAGGCCGGCTTAGCATTTATGAAAGCGGACAAGTACAGGACAGGTCAAACTCCGTGACCCCACCGCTATAGTTCGCCTTCAAAATCGTAAGAGTGAAGCAGAGAGGGTAGTGTGACGAAATGTTGAGGAGGTCTCTCTCGAAAGAGATGTCTTTGTGCTCTGAACATTTTCTACGCACTGAGTGCAAGCACTAACGGGTTATAACAATAAAAACCATTGCTAGTTACTAAGGAGAGATTTTTCACCGCGCTACAACGGTTTTGAAGCTGTTACGTCCTCAACAGTGCTGCTTATGATCAATGCGACACTTCACAGTGTTTGTTTTAGGAAGCCGGCAAACATAGTAGTTGAAGAATTGCAAGCGGTATAGCATCATGCAGGTTTCGTCCATGTGAGCTTGACGCATCAACAAAACATATAGGTATAAGCAGAAAGCCCTAAGGACAACCGTTGGTTCTTAGAAAACATAGCGCAAAAAGGACACGGACGACACAGAAGTGGACAGGACAGGCGCCTGTCCTGTCCACTTCTGTGTCGTCCGTGTCCTTTTTGCGCTATGTTTTCTAAGAACTGTTACCAACTAGCCCAAACCAAGCTACTGTTACAACCGTTGGTATAGCTGTCTGAAGCTGTCAAGATACGCTTCAAGCTCTTGCTTGTCAGTTGTGATTTTATTTACGGTCATATTACGCTGGTTTTGGTGCCACGCCTGCTCGCTAGTGACACCGCGGTGTCATATAAATTATCGCGTGCGATATTCATCGGAACTTCCACACAATATTCCTCATCCAGATCCACTGAGCCACTGCGGCGGGTCTTATTCTGTTATTTGACCTTATAGAAATAGTAAAAGTAGAAGGAGGAGGTTTCGAAGAAAGGAAATGAGCGGGAACTGACTCACTTGGATTGTTATTAGCGGTTTTTGAGGAAAGAAAATGGCCCACTTCCCGGCGGACGCCTGAACCGCGCCGTAGGAGAAGGGAGAAATGCGGAAATGAAAGAATTGAGAGCAATTAAGAGAGCCCTCCATAACCAATGTGGAGGGCTCCGGAATGATTTGGACCACCTGGGGATCTTTAACGTGCACTGACATCGCACAGCACAAGGGCGCCTTTTGCGTTTCGCCTCCATCGAAACGCGGCCGCCACGGTCAGGTTTGACTTGGATGGACACCTGAACCGCGCCGTGGGGACGCAATGAAGGGGGCGAAACGAGCATGAGAAAGAAAGTTCATAACGCTCCGCCCTCTCTTTCATTACACAGTAACGGCGCGTACCTCAATGTCCCTCTTGCGACGAGTCTTCTCCCTCGCACCTTCAGGCTACTAAACTACACAGTCAGACTGCGTAAGACGAGTGACAGGTGTCGGGAACGTGCCCTTACTCTCAGGCGCGCGCCACAAACGAGGAAAGCGCCCCTTCAAACAAAAATAAAAGAAAGAAGAAAACAGTGCCAGCAACATCAACAACGCGAAGAAGAGGGAACACAGAGCAGACGAACCCGCGAAAAGTAATCGCGCGCGCGCGGCCCACCCAAATCGGGCCGATTCGGGCGCCCCGCCAAAAGCACGGCGCGCGAGGACCGGCGGCAGGTACGCGCTCCATGCGGAGACCGCACGACGGCCCGCACTTTACGCGGCAGAGGCAGCAGCATCCGCACGACGCAGGAGCGCGCAGGCGCAACAAAAATACGACCAGAAGCGCGATATTAACAACAGCCGCGCTACATTACTGCGAGAGCGCGCTGGCAAAAGAAAGCATCTCCCGTCTCTCCTAGAAACCTAAAGTTAGCGAACGGGCTGCGCTGCTGCCGCGCGCGCAGCTCTCAGGCCGTGGACAAACGGGCGCGTTCGTGTGTGGCGCCGCGCGGAGGCGCTGTTTGTGTTGCCCGGAAACGGCTGGGAGGCCGCCGAAATAAGAGGGACGCCGAAGGGAAGAGAAGACAGAGAATGTCTGGAGTATGCGGCTGTGGCGGCGCAGGTATATGCCTCTCCGCCGAGGGCTGATGTGTGTGACAGTGACGGCGACGAGCAGGACAGGCAGCCCCAACGGGAGGCGCCCCACGCGCTTAATCGCCGCTGCTGCAGCGCAGCCCCGTGGCGGCATAAGCGTCGCCCTTCTTTAAGGAGGCGCAGTGTGCGTCCCCGCGCCTCTCTATATTATTTCTTTTTTTTACTTCTTTTTGCACGCCACTTTCGTAAACGAGAATGCGAGGATATGAAATGTCGTCGCAAGGAATGCGGACGCACGACGATGATAGTACAATGTTTGGGGGAATCCCCCAGTGCTTGGGTAATCCAGAAATACGGAGTACATTTGTGATAGGACAGTAACTACTCGTTAGCGTCTACCCAAGTACAGCCGTACAGATACAGAGAAAAGGTGTACAGCTTCCACAGACACTTCGTACCCGAGCCCGAACCTGGGACCACCGCTTCACCGGGGCAGTCGCTCCACCACTTATTTGTAACATTGCGCGTAACATTCAGGCAACGTTTCCTCGTCAGCAGGCATACAATCACGAAGGGGTTCTGAAGGGAGTAGAAAGATGTGTGTTTAAGAGCAGCAGTCACTCCTCTCTCGTGCTTGGGTATAGTGACGATTCCAGTTAGCTACTGTTGTAAAAGAAAGATGAAAATGCTAAGCTGACTGAAAATGCTTGTTCAGAAAGTGAGCAACGCCTGGGGTATCAATGGAGAGTTATAGAATATCGGAAATACAGTCCTCCCACGCATTACAGGAGTGAAAGTGGCGTTGTCAATGCACGTGCGCACAAGCACCTCAAGAGTTCTTCGCGCCGGCAGCGCTGGCATCGTAGCCATGCAGGCTAGCAGTATCGTATTGCCATTCTAGTGCGATTAACTGCATAGTGTTCCAGCTGACTGCTCGAACCCGCGGGCCGCAATTGTGCTCCATGGAAGTTCTAACCACATCTCCATCAACCTCGCCTTGTGGCGTCGCCTTGAGTTGCGGCTGCGAACGAATTTTTCCCGAAGCACAGAGACCTATTCTCATCTGTCCAGTTGTTTGTATAGCTGCGAAAGAATTTTTTCTGAAGCACAGAGACCTATTCTCATCTGTCCAGTTGTTTGTATAGTTTAGAACTTTCGATAACCGCAGCGCCTTTCTCCGTAACTTGGCCACGTCGTCTCCACGACGGCCGCCGCGGTGGCTCAGCGGTTATGGCGCTCGGTTGCTGACCCGAAAGACGCGGGTTCGATCCCGGCCACAGCGGTCGAATTTCGATGGAGGCGAAATTCTAGAGGCCCGTGTGCTGTGCGATGTCAGTGCACGTTAAAGAACCCCAGGTGGTGGAAATTACCCGGAGTCCTCCACTACGGCGTCTCTCATAGCCTGAGTCGCTTTGGGACGTTAAACCTCATAAAGCATAAACCGTTTCCACAACAAAATAAGGTTCAGTGAGCCTCAAGAAAAAAAAAAACGACTTTCCCTTTCATCTGCACGAGTATGCTGCATTCACGTCTCACGTATACCTGAACGTGGCTTATATTTATTAGTCTTACGTTCGGTCCTATCGCTGCTGCTTACAAGGCTATAGAAAGACAGTTCACGGAGCAAAGATACATGAGACGCCCGCACACGCTCTTCGACAAGAAACGCTCTACTGGATGCCTGCAGTCCGCACTTTCACCCGCTTAGAGCCTCCTCTCGGTGCAAAGGCTTCTAAGATGCGAGATATTTTTGTAATGCGGTGGCTGGGGCCTGCTTAACCTCCGCTCTTATCGGTCTTATCTCTCTCTTACCGGACCAGGAGCCCCGCTAGAGTAATTCAGGTTAAACTTTCCTCTCCCTCGGCTTGCGTTAACTCCCGTCATTCATTTTGTCCCGTGCACGCAGGGGTATATATCCCCAGTTACACAGTGAGTCGCTGTGTGGCCAGATTTAGTGAGAGTTTCTTGAACCCTGCATCTCTCCAGAGTTGACCGCCAGTGGATGCGTCCAAGCGGAGAAGCTCACAGCGGTAAGCATTCCTTGCACATGCTATTTGCGTTTCTTCGAGAAACGGGCGTAATGACTAAATTCTAACCGCCGCTTACAACCCGCAGCATGACGCTCTACTTTCTTTGCTTGTTCCGTCCCCCAATGACAGTAGTCAAGGGAGGCGGTGCAATCTCCTTAATGACCATAAATCACATTTATTATATACCACCTATAGAGTCTCGCCTTCTAGTTCAGGAGAGCCTTCAAACATAATTGGTACGAAGCGGGAAGCTCGGTAGAACTCAAGAGCACACGGATGAAAAACGGCCACTGAAAGTATCTGAACCAATCAGGAGCAGAGGGGGCCAGTAAAACAATATCCCTGCTATTCACCTAGACCCGCCGCGGTGGCTCAGTGATTAGGGCGCTCGACTACTGATCCGGAGTTCCCGGGTTCGAACCCGACCGCGGCGGCTGCGTTTTTATGGAGGAAAAACGCTAAGGTGCCCGTGTGCTGTGCGATGTCAGTGCACGTTAAAGATCCCCAGGTGGTCGAAATTAATCCGGAGCCCTCCACTACGACACCCCTCTTTTCCTTTCTTCTTTCACTCAACCTTTATCCCTTCCCTTACGGCGCGGTTCAGGTGTCCAACGATATATGAGACAGATACTGCGCCATTTCCCTTCCCCCAAAACTTATTATTATTATTATTATTATTATTATTATTATTATTATTATTATTATTATTATTATTATTATTATTATTATTATTATTATTATTATTATTATTATTATTATTATTATTCACCTAGATAAATATGGCGTCCACAAGGCCCACAGAGTCCACTCTAACCGCGCTCCTCAGACGTCTCCCGTACCATCTCCCTTTGTACGACGATTTTATAGGGTCTGAATTGTTTAGCAACCGCAATGCGGAGTGGCTTACTACGAAGGCCCGCAGTCGGTCAACATTGTGAAAAGATGAGGCCATACTTTAAACTAAGTGGACTTCGCGCCAGCCACACCCAACGCAATATGAGGAGCTAAATGCGCGCTCGCCTTTAGCGTCGACCTCGCGCGGGACGAAATCGGCTTATGTCACGCTCCAGATCTGCGAACTGCAAGCGCCCACGCTGAACTTTAGCAACGCGCGTCCCGGCCTCGAAAACGCTCTAGTGCAAACACCAGGAGAGAAAGAAAAAAAGAAAGAAGAAGGAAATAAACCCAAGAAAGAGAATAAGACGAAGAGTTGAGTCCTATAGGTATTTATAAGCATGGGAACGCGCCACACGCAGGGTGGTCTGACAGCACAGCGCAGCATCCTGGCTAAACACACAGCGGCGCTGGTGTGTGTGTGGGGGGGGACACCCGCCAGCTGCCGTTTCCGCTAACGCGCGCCTTTTCGCGCGCAATGCGTCTCCTTCAGCTGCCGCGTGACGGAAAAACAACGCGTCCAACTCTTTTTCGTTAATAAGCGCCCTCGGCTGTTTGCCACTCCTCTCTCTCCCTCTCTTTTCCATCTCTGTCAACTGCGTGCTGTCTCGCTAAGACCGAAGTGTGGAACCTACAGCGGACGCCAGCAAAACAGGAGCCGAGTCCCACAAAGAAGTATACAACTGTACATTTATACGGTGGAAAAGCGTTCGACCGTCAAGGCGAGGCTATTAGACGTTTTTTAGCGTACCGGAGACGTACTACCGGAGATTATACCGGTTTACCGGGCCCCAGCTGCGCACGCGCAGTGGCTCCCCCTCACGCCAACAGTGTCTCTGCGCATGAGCGAGAGGGGTCCGGTAAACCGGTATACGTCTCCGGTAGGCTAAAAACTATTAACGCACAGCGATGTCAGTGCATGTTAAAGATCCCCAGTTGGTCGAAATTATTCCGGAGCCCTCCACTACTGCACCTCTTTCTCTCTTTTTTCACTCCCTCCTTTATCCCTTCCCTTACGGCGTGGTTCGGGTGTCCAACGATACGGTGGTCGAAATTATCCAGGTGTGTCCAGGTCGTCGAAATTATCAAAGGTGGTCGAAGAACAGTGGGAGACTGCGGTAACCAGCTCGGAACCTGAAGTTCAGAGGCTGGTGGTGGATTGGGCACTGGAGGTCGCCTGCAGGCATGAAGCCGCTGCCACCCCTCATCGCCTGAAGCCTGGACCCAACACCGCATCCACGGCGGTGACAACGCAACCTTTTTGGTTCATTAAATTTTCAATGAATGAAAAAAATTCCGGAGCCCTCCAATACACTGCGCCTCTTTCTCTCTTTTTTTTCACTCTCTCCTTTATCCCTTCCCTTACAGCGCAGTTCAGGTGTCCAACAATATATGAGACAGATACTGCGCCATTTCCTTTCCCCAAAAACCAATTATATTATTCGTCCGGTAACCCTCAGGATTGGATGCCTCTCAACATGCACGCACCTTAGAAGTTTCACATGTAGCTGCTGGCGAATTTCTTTACATTTTCGCTGCGGGCTTTTCGCGATATGACCTCCAGATACTTTTGTCTTAATTGCGCCAGCCGTGCCAACTCTCTCGCAGAGAAATTTTTAAGCTAATCCCTCCACTTGAACCTATATTCCATCTTGACTATACATTCGCCATTCTCTGGTGTCCGCTCTGTCATCTTAAGAGACAATCGGTTACCTTTTCTGCCTGTTGCGTGATCTGCACAGCTCATCCTTCTTTTAATAAGGAGATACACTTAGAATATTCTAATCAATTAGCGCTAGTTCTCAATTGGTTATCTGCTCTGCGTGTTGCGCCACCTGCACAGCTCCTCCTTCTTTTTATTGAGGAAAAACACATGGTTATGCTAGTCGCTTAACGCTAGTTCTCTATTGATTATCTTCTCTGTATGTCGCGCGATCTGCACAGCTCTTGCTTCTTTTTAATGGGGATATACATTTAGCATATGCTAAACAATTACAACTAGTTCTCTATTATTTCCAAGCTGCACTCTTAGCTCCATCACAGCTTTTGCAACACGCTGCGTTGTCCTCAACCTCATGCCAAGATTTCTCGTTAGCCCAACTTCAGTATGGCAATTTCTATTCAGCGTAATTAATATGGATATGAAAAGCGATACGCGCGGCGAAAGCGTTCTGATACCCCGTGAGCGGTTCACGGCCAAAAAGGCGCGTACATAACGAGGTTAGGGTTAAAGCGAAAGAACGTGCACTATATTTCACTTCTGATGCAATGAAGTTCAAGTTTTCTTCGAAAAATATTCCATTTCTTGCTTTAATGTCATCGGGATGTACTTTAATCACATACTATAGCCTTCACGGCCGGTCTGTCTGACTTCTTTTGCAAAATTATCTACTTTACACTGGCTTGAGCCGTGCAAGCAGTCCAGCCACCTGCGTAATGCTCAGCTTCCTCTTCCTAATTCCTGGCTTTTTGAGATGCCGAACTTCCTACAGGCACATTTACAGCTTTCAATTCAAGCCAACAGTGGCTTTCCAAGAGGCAGCCGCAAACATCACGCATATCCCAGGCCTATACAGCTCCTAGGACATGAAACGTGGGAATACATTCTTGATCTAAAAAAAAGCATTCTTCAAGTAGCAAACGCGACTTTAGACAAAGAGATCGTAACGCTGCGGTCAGGTTTTCAAGATGATAACCGACTAGTGAAACAAGAGGAATCCACAGTCCTATTAGTAAAAGCAACGCTCATAATGGGAAGAAAAATGCTATGCATTTGCTTAACGAAGAAATGAGAAAGAACTCGAGGAACGCAAACGCTCTGGCATCTATACAGCAACGGTTTGTTTCAACTCGGAATTTCAGAGGTTCATTATCGTCAAAAAGCTTCGAGTTTCGGGCGATGCCTTGTCATTTACGCTTGATCTAGCAGTACGCAGCACGTTACCACTTCGTAAACTAAGAAATTTGCAGGTTTTAAAGCTCGGGCGATCTCGCGCTGATATATACTGAAAAAAAAAAAAAGAAAGCTCTGCCCCACACCCCGCCGCGGTGGCTCAGTGTTTAGGGCGCTCGGCTACTGATCCGGAGTTCCCGTGCTCGAACCCGACCGCGGCGGCTGCGTTTTTATGGAGCCAAACGCTTAGACGCCCGTGTGGTGTGCGATGTCAGTGCACGTTAAAGATCCCCAGGAGGTGGTCGAAATTATTCCGGAGCCCTCCACTACGGCACCTCTTTCTTCCTTTCTTCTTCTTTCACTCCCTCCTTTGTCCCTTCCCTTACGGCGCGGTTCAGGTGTCCAACGATATATGAGACAGATACTGTGCCATTTTCTTTCCCCACAAAAACCAATCATTATTATTATGCCCCACATCCTCGTAATCACACAAATGACATCACGATACTCGCTACTTATAAGCACAAGGAGATCGTTTGTATCGCTAGGCAACGAGCAACATTCACCAAAGCAAGGACACGAGCAGTAGCGTTTCATTCCTTAATAGCGCCAGTCAGTAACCAAGTGACCATAACTGAATTAGCGCTGCAGACTTCGTTCATTCTTCAATCCAGCGTTTGTCCCTCGGAGCTGTCTGACTTGGAAGCGGATCGATACTCACACGGAGAGCAGCATTCCGAACGACGGTCATCCATGTCATATTATATAGTGTTGGCGCCAGCGCCTGAAATCGCAAGAATCATTAGGAGCCCTCTTGAATTTCAGCCGAGTTACCGAGAAAAGCATCTGTACCTCATGTTACGCAAAAATGCATTATGCAATTACTCCTTGTAATTGTCGCTACTAGAAATGCGCAGTGCGTCTTATTGGGACATCTGCAGGTGCTTGCATAAACAAGTAGTCCAAATTAGCAGGCGTACTTTGCATGCGATTTTTTCTGGCGGAAACCACGAGCTTTGCGCATGGCAGCCTTGGTAATAAAATTGCTCAGCGCATGACAGCCTTGGTAATAAACCCAACGTAGCTAACGACGAGCGAATGCAATTAGCTATAACGTAACCGAAATGGAGCTATACAACCTTTTGAATAATAAAAAAATTGCATCCGCTCGAAGTAGAGGGTACCTTCAGGGTTATGACGATCAACGTTTCGTAAACGAACGCATAACGATGCTGCAACAACTCTTTCTGTCGACAGACACAAATATCATCTGTGAGGGAAATTTTGTCGGTTCTTAAAAAGGCAAGCTTGGACGTGGTGATTCCTTTATCGTAAGCATACACACTTAGAATTTTTATCTTAAATCAATCACATGCTAAAACCACGCTTGCTGCGTAAAAGTCGACCGACACAACAAGACTTGCACGGTCGCAGCTCCATGACAAGTCTTGTTTATCGACGGCTTTTCGCACCCCTGCTTATTGCAAAGGCGCGCCATCATAATCTGCACGTCATTCGCAGCGCTCTCTGTCTGTAATTTAACGCTTAAAAACACCTTTCAGGACACCAGTTAGCAGCTGCGTATTAATAAGTGCTTATTAAGTAGTGCATTATAACCTACAAGCGTTTATGCCTGATACGGTCTCAGCAGAGACATTTGCCTCCAATAAACGACTAAAGCAAAATGAACAAGTAAAAAGAAAACAGTCAAAACTTAAAGAGAGACTCGTAATGGCGCAGTAGCAAACACCTTATTTTTTACATAAACAGTGTGTCGTGTGCTCATCGTCCACCCATCCATTTGTGTCACAGTCCCAGCGACATAATGTCAACACATTTAGTGTCACCTCCACCGCGTGCATTACGCGAAGTGCGAGCACGACGTGTGGAAGACCGCTTACGTGTTACGTGGAATACAGTTCGGACGAATCGCACCGCATTCTAGAAGAACACCTACACCATGCGACATATTGAAATCGGGAATAGCGTTTGTCATACGCCTCCCTAAACATTACTGACTGAAACCAAAACGCATATTTCTACACCAACCATTCCAGTGCACTGGCAAAGTCTTGCGACGAACACCACGCGTTTGAAGTCAAGCTCCCCAAGGCTTGCTTAATTAAGCGCTGCTGTATGGTCACAGCTCTTATTCGAGCCGCTCTTCGCGCTTCCTTTCTCGGTAAAGGCTTTACTAAAAGGCGGCAGCTCAGTTCAGGTGGCTATGGAACAAGAGTTATGCCTTTACAGAATGCCTTTGGTCCGTCGCAAAACATAAAAAAATAATAAAATGATGCCCTAGCTCGAGTTTCAGGGCGTGCCAGCTCTGGCATCTCGGGGCCACGCACAATATGCGCTGCAAATAAACAACAAAAAAAAAACTAAAAACAAAAACAGAGAGAGCTGGGAACACAGAGTGCACACCAACCAGTTGGAGCATTAACTTGCGGGCTAAAAATGAATTATGCCACCCGGACTCTTCATGTTACTCAGGGCCAAGCCACCACCATCCGTGCCTGCTGCGCCTCCTGTCGGGTGGCTATATAGCTGCCTGGCGTCGCGCACGCCGGCATCGCTTCGCATATAGTAAACGGCGCGTTGTCCGCGCAAAGAGGCGCGTGATTGTTTGTGGACACAGGCGATAAGGGCCGCCTTTGGGCGAGACACTGCGAGGAAGCGCCCCAAGGAAATATCGGCGCGCGCCTAGCACGGAGGGCGCGCGCATCGGGCGGCGGTGGTGCGCCTGGCGCACGCTAATTTCGTTGACTCGCTAATTACCACCTGTGGTGCGGCCCCGGTCTCCTTCTCTCCCTCTCTCTATCTTTCCTTCTCTCACGCGAGTCGTAAAAGACAGAAGAGAAGAAGAAAAAAGCGAGCCGAGATCGAATTAATGCCGTGTGTGCAGGTACTATGATGTATCAGCTCGGCGTTCGAAGCCGGGTGAAGAAAAAACGCGAGCGTATTAGATCAGGCTCGCCTCCCGCAGTGGGCCGATCGGCGGCGGGCCGCGCTGGTCGATGCGCGTGCGATACGGAAAGAAGAAAAATGGCGCGAACCCCGGGACGAAGCGGCGTTTTTCGAGGCGCGGTCGTCTTCGCCGCCGCCAATGTCTTGGCCCGAGGGGCCCGCTCCTGCAGGGGTCGCCGCTTCCGCCTTTTTGGGGCGAGCTAAGACCATTACGGCTGCGCGGATGAGCATTGGTGGGGAATTTTTTCTTGCGCAACGGCTTCTTGTTCTTCGGCCACGAGACACACGATCCAATACCGGCCTGCGGGCGAGGTTGATGCAGATTTATTCGCACACAGTCGCGAGGAAGGGGACGATGCCGGGGAGGTGCTCTCTTTAATGATAACTGGACATGTTAGCCCGGTAATGTGCCTGGCTGCAGCTATTCCGGATGAGGGTGATAAATCGTGCAGTGATGCGCACATTCGCAAAGATATCCAGGGTTATACTGTTCTTCGAACCGGAATTAGAGATATCTTGCATCAGGGGCCGTATTCTATAAGCTGTCCATTTTCCGTTGTCCATTTCGCGTCAGTGGTCACACAGATATACCGCGGCTTTAAAACCACTGTGGCAAGCGACCCGGACATTGGGCGGTTGGTGATCAGACTTTACCATTGGCTGAAATTGGATGCAACATGCAGCCTATGGTGAGGTGCATCGCAGCGCTCTGTCAACAGCAGGCGACAGGACATGACCACTGGCTGCCATTGGCTGCGATATGCAGCCAATGGTGAGGTCTGGTCGCCAAGCACCCAATGGCCGGATCGCTTGCCACAGACGCTTGAAAGCCGCGAGTGTATCTGAGTGGCCACTGACCGAATGGACACGAAATGGGCAACAGCAAATGCAGAGTTTATAGAATACGGCCCCGGGTGCTTTATACGAACGCAATGACATTCTTGTCTGACAACGTATTCATAGAGCTGAACAATTACTGGTTTGTGAGATGGGGATTATTGGAACGTACAGCTGGGTGCTGCAGTTATCCCTGACCACGTTCCCATGTGCCAGGTTTGCAAGACGTGTTTTAGGTAAGACCGCTACGTGAAGAAAAGACTGCAAGGTATTGGCAGCGAACGAGGAAGGCGTTACGTGATAACGAACTGCACTAGCATATAAGATAATCCTTATGGATGTAGTCCCACTCCCTCGGCACTGCCATAGAATTAACTCCGCTTTCCGGAATCAAACCCGAGCCCTTTGACGAACAGCCAGGGAACAGTATTGCGCAGCGTCTACTAAACCCACATCTGGGTCTGAGTTCACAAAATCTCTTGCGGACGAGATCAATCTGTGATTCGCCGCCATTTTGGCTTTGTGAGCTGGCTAGCCGTCTTGATTTGGTTGCCGAAGGGGATCTGTCCAATCACAAGCTGAACTGATTGACGCCTTTATAGATTCGGCCCTGCGATCTCTCCTGAAGCTTGCTAACCAATGCCTCTCCTTGGGATTTCTTACGATCGCTGGTGATGCTTGCATGTCGATTTTTCAAGAACGCCTTCCTGTGAATACAGCGGGAGTTACAATCTTCCGGATTGCAAATACACGCCCCACTGCCAGTCACACCTTCGCGCTGAATTCGTTATCTCGTAATTAGAGACTGAATGGTTTATGCCAATCGACTGGAACTTCTGGAGCACATACGTGGGGAGCGCGAAGGTAACCCCCCCCCCCCCCCCCCACCCCCCCACCCCCCCACACACACACACACACACGCCTCCTTATTTTGCTCAGCGATGCCGAGCTCACACATTCCTCGTGCTGTCTTAAACGCCCGAGTCGCACCCATGTGTTGAGATCTCTCTCCCTATAAGAAAGCCGAAACCCGGCCAATGATTCCAGAAAGCTGATTACTATCGCTGGTTTTCCAGACAGCGCCGCTTTCACAGCCACCGCCAGAGGGAGTCTTTATTTCCGAAAACGAAAAACAAACAAAAAAAATTCACGAAGAAAGAGGCGACATACACGCACGATAACCACCAGCATGATTCGCAGACAGGCGACGTGTGTACATTTAAATGTCACTTTTATGACTTATTTCCTGGATTGGGATCGGTGTCTCTCCTCGCTGAATTTGAGACCACGCTCGCAACCGCGCCACCTAAGCTGTCACCCCGCTCGACTCATCCAGGCGTGAAAATAACGGCCACTCGCTCGGAGTGTGTGTGTGCACGGAAAACGTATTCCGTTGCAAAACGGCCGCGTGTTTTCTACCCGACAGAAAACAACAAAACACGACAAACACACAAAACAACGAACAAAAAAAAAGCGGAGTTACGTGCTCTAGCATGGATACGCGCCGGGCAAGCCTTCCCGATCGATCATGTTTAATGCCCGAGAACCTCGAACGCTTCGAGAGAACTCGAGCGCGCGAGCACATTAGGCGCCTCGCATATCGCCTCCGGAAACAAACGGCTTAAACAACCGGACTATTGACCGCCGCGAACGCAAATTTGCCCGGACAAGCAAATCGCTCGTTTATGAGGGACAACCGAGAGCCGAGGCATGCTTGCCAACGCTTTCTTGCTTTTTTTTTTTTTCTGGGCAGGACCGCGGCGGCGCCAGAATCCGCTTAGAATCACTCTCTACTTTTCTTTGCTCGCAGAGAAAGAGCAAAGTGTATAACTTAAGCCTGTGTTCGAGTTTCTCTTGTTTCGCTTGCGTTTTCCCATCATCCGTCCACGCATTTGCTCGCGCGTTAAATTTGCAACCGCGCCCAGCGAGTTTATAGCGCGGCCTGATATGTGGGCGCGTTCTTGAGGTCTCCCCTTCCTCGTCGTAGCTTCTTATGCGGAGCCCCCTTTCCTCTCGTCTTGTGCTCTTTGCGCAGTAATGCGCACGCGCCCGTTAGCGTGTGCAACCTGTGAGGCGCACCCACGGCTATACCCATTAGCAACTGACCTTCCAGCCCGCTAGCTCTTCGAGCCAGCGCTGTACTTTAAATGAGAGCCCCCCTCTCGCCACCTATTTCCGGGTCCTGAGGGCAGGCTTAAGCATTCTCCTCTCGAAGCAACGAAGAAAGCCCCAGAAGCGGGCATCTGAAACTCGTGGCTTTGTGGCTACAAAGCTGCACGATGCAGCGAACCCGTAACCAAGGTCTGAGACTTCGTTGACAGTTCATCCGATAATGTTCCGAGGACGGGTTCTGAAGGCGAAACTATGAGCGCTCAGTTACGTGAAAAGACAACTCTAAGGAATATTGGGAGGGAATGATCTTAGACATCATTTCGGATATCTGCAAACCAAATGCAAAGGACTGGAGAAGCCTGTTTGTGTTGCTGGTGATGGAAACAGATGACACACGTGCGCTGCAGCAAAGCGAAGTTCGAAATAATCCCAGACGCAGTGGTTTTGTGCGATCCTCTCCATCACAGAACGTAGTCACTAGATGGATTCACGCTTACATACCCCGGCCCTATTCTGCAGGGCTATTGATACAATCATGTAGCAATATTGGCTGTGCCATTCTGAACTGAATTCAGCAATGACCGGACTAAACCTTGCATCGGGTTCCGGTTCTGTGAGGCGACAATTAAACGTTGACGTATAGCACTATAGCGCTCGCGAGCGTTAGGCATGTGTCGTAAGAGTTCTAGCATGCTGCTTGGGAAAGATTCATAGTCAGCAAAGAATGCCCGTCAGTGTTAAGGCGTATTCAACTGGACACAAAACTTAAAATCTTATCGCATCAAAGGAAGTTACTGTTCTTTTCTTTTTCCCCTCAGGCTTCAAAAACTCTGACGGCTATGTATTGTTGCTCGCCTCGTTCCATCAAATTGATATGCGCAGCGCTCGCGATTGAGTACAATTTCCGTCCTTCCTTTCATAACTTTTTCCCGCTTATTCTTCAGTAAACTCACGCGCTCGATCTCCTTTCATTCGCAGCAGAAATGGAGTTACCAACGTCCTACAGCTATAAGGCTACCCACATAACCCTAACCCAACCTGACTCTGGCAGCGGTCACGATTCCCGAGATGCACCCTACTCTCAAAGAATCGTGGCCCTCATGCAGTGCGTGTCAGCTCCAGCGGGAGAAGGCCACGAAAGTGAGCCTCGCCAGAGCGCCTATTTCCCGCTCAAAATTGAGACGTACACGCCGCGGGGACAGCGCTCGGATTTCAGGAACGCCGAGTTGGCCAGCGTCGCGGCGGGAGGGAAAATGGTAGGGGAGGCAAAACGCGCCTCGCTCGATTTCCGCCCGACTCGGCCCTCGTGGTTTCGGGGCGAGACCCTTGATCGGATCGCCGCGTGCGCTCGCCGCGAAAACCACCGGGCTTCGAAGAGAAGGACACAGCGAGGACCTGTATTGAGAGAACGGTGGACTCTGCGGTTGCGGCGCGGTTCAGCACTCACGAAGCTGGAAAATCATACCGATTCGAGTCTGCCGCAACGGAGCGCGCAGACGCGTGAAAACGTCGTTGTCAGTCTCCCGAGACTCGGAGTCTGTGCGTGAGACGTTGGTGAACGCGCGCGCATACTAGTCCCGAAGCGAGCATGCTCGCGTTGTCCCCCCCCCCCCCCCCTTTTCTTCTTTCGTTCTTCCGAATCCCACTCGTCGGCTCCACTTGGTTTGCGGTGTTTTCCTCCGCGATTCCATTGTTCGCCGCACGATCACGCACCACCGCCCGGAAAAATGCAGGGACGAACTAAAGGCCGAGCCGAACCGACTCGCGGACGTTGGAAGCATAGGAAGAGAGAGTCGGACAGGAGGCTCTGCGTGTCTCAGCGCGGATGCCTGCCTGCCTGCCATGACAGAGGGGCATCCTTGTCCCGCCAGTACCCACCCTCCACCCCTTCCTTGCACTGCTCTTCCCTCCTTCTACTATATGGAAGCGAACCACTGACTCCCAAGAGAGATGCGCGTCCAGCCTCCCCATCTTTAACGTAAAAAGAAGAAAAGAAAGCACCATGTCTCGGCGTTGTTCCCGCAAGCACGAAATCCCAGTGTTTGGCACACGGTTTCTGCGCTTCGACGTCGTCGTCGCGAGCGTAATCGTCCCTCGCGCGCGAACACCAATCCCGGAATTCGAAGGGCTTTTCGCGTCCAAGGAGTCGAGAGGGCACTGCGCTCGGCGCCGAAGCGTATAGAGACCCGTAATCATTACTCTACGCCGGGGTCGACACTTCTCCGCCTTCGAATCCGCGCGTACACACCGGTCGAACGAACAGTGCCCCTTACAAAAATGGCCTACAGACAGTCTATAGACTTCTTATAGACTCTTTTGCCCTGCTATAGATATTGCTTTTTGTCAATTCACAGTCTATATAGACTGTCTATAGACAAAAGTCCACTAAAAGTGTATGGTCA
Source organism: Amblyomma americanum (assembly GCF_052857255.1). NCBI lineage: Eukaryota > Metazoa > Arthropoda > Arachnida > Ixodida > Ixodidae > Amblyomma > Amblyomma americanum. The sequence goes on from NC_135498.1 coordinate 22,927,318, forward strand.
TAAATCTATAGATTGTATATAGACTGTCTATATGATTTCTACTGCCTATAGACTGTTGTCTAGGGTTTGTCTATAGGGAATATATAGACTTTATAGATAGAAGTATATGGAGAGTCTATAGACTGTCTAAAGATATTTTTTTAAAAGGTGCGCGGCCCGCGATATAGCCGAATGCATGCATATGCGGCAAAAGCGCGAGGACAGACAGCATCGGCTTCGCGTGATGCATGCAAGCTGTGCCGTATAAACCGTGCGTGCGTGCGTGTTGTATAATGCGGCTCGGAGAGTGCGCGTGCATACGGAACGATCGAGCAGCGTTTCCTCGGAGCACCCTGTACGAACTCTATAAAGGCAGATAGTATTCGGAGTTGCCTCGCGGCCTTAACGTGCGTGCTACATAGTTTACCGCTTGTCTATGTACTGCGAGAGGTGCAGCGCTTTGCGTGCGAGCGGGCGAGGTGTTGTGTAATGGGGCGCCATTACTCGAGATTCCGCGCCACGTTGTGTCCCGGGGCGCAGTTGAGTTGTTGCGCCCCCCGATTTGCAAAATATATTCAGCGAGAGCGGTCCTACAGTGTGTACATCTGTGCGTATACGAATACACACACACGCACAAACGAGTCGATGCGCTTTTCCCACGCAATGCTTGCATTTATGAACCTTAAGAGGCGCCTTCGTGCCGGTAAGAATCGTAGTCACAACACGTCCTTCGCCTCAACAGGCACGAGGCTTATAGCTTGCGGAGCTGAAAAGAAAATAAAAAAAAAACACTCAGAGGTGGTGTTGTTTTGTTTCCTCCGGGACTGCAGCCTACATTGACTATGAGGCCGCGATGCGTGATGAAGCATTGCTTGAATACACATACTTATGCCCAGTTTTCCCACGAACCCTGCGGCTTATAGAACGGGTAGAAAGGAAAATCTTTCATATCTGTATGTTAATGAGCCTGCCTTGGGAGGCATTCAGCCGCGGCACAATACAGCGGTGCGATTTTTCTTACGTGAATTACGCGACCGCATAGCCGAAGATAAGCGAAAACTCAACTCCTCGATCGTGGCCTATACAAGCTATGCGTTTGTCACGAAATCATTACAAGATTGGAGGGTTATTCATAAATGAGTATAATGATCATCTTCCTAGGCAAAAGTTGGCGGGAACACTTAAGCTCCGCCTTAAGGGTATGACGCGATATCGTAAAGGGCTAATTCCCAGATATGAGGAATTGGTCATTCTGTACATAACATTCACAGATGCCTGGGAGTCCTCATATCCGTCCTGGCGCAGTGGTGCGGCGGTTAAGCGATGCGCCACTGCCCTGTAATGGCAGGTGCTGCCACCTGTGGGCCTTGTGCGAACCAGGTTGCTCTTCCTGAGCGACCAATCATCAATTTAACTGCCACCTGTCACGGTGGGCAGTTTGCTCACAATCTGGTAGGCAGGTTGTGATGACGCCGCAAGGTCACGTTTCCTAGGTGGCCCATCTGCTTCCGAGGTTGCTGTTTGAGGACCACCTACCACAGCTATGCCTATGATTTTTCGCCCACAACGCCGACGCTGACAACGCCGACACCGGAGTTTCTGGTGAGTGCGGCCTTTAACGCTACGGCGTTACTAAAAACTGGCCATTGCCTTCAACAACTGCGACGTACCTGCCTCTATTGTTTGCACTTTGTGTTGACAGGCAATCGACTACATTCAGAGAAAGGGATTGCAATTCAATTTCCCCTTCCACAAAACTCGACGTCATCGCGACGAGATTGCCGAAAGTACGGAAACAGTAGACGACTTCCGAGGTCACTGTCCCCGAGAGCGATACACTCAGCGTCTTTCCCGCGCTCCAGCTAATTTACACACAAACACTCTCTCGTTTAAAGAAAGAAAAATCAAGCTATAGCTCGACGGCTGCAAACGCCTGTCGAGAAGTTCGGAGAAATAAAAAAGCCGGCTGCTATAGCAGGCGCAATCGTCGTTGGAAACACACACCACTTCCTCTTTTTATTTCCTTCCTCGCGCCTCCCGCGCGCACACGCGCTCGGCAGCGGAGAAGATAGAGAAGATTAAAAAGAAAACAAAATTAAGGAATGTGAGAGTAGCGCGTGATTCGCGTGGCGGGTAAACGGGCACCGGAAGTCACGTGACGAGGACTGTTAACTCGGCGCGCACTACTATGCAAGCTTCCAAACGGCTCTCCCATTCGCCACCTTCACTCTCTCTCTCGCCGGAGACTTTTGCGTCGGTTTTCCGCGCGGCGACGGCGAAAGGGGTCTTTGACCCCCGCGAGACCGTAACCCCGCGTTTGACTCCATTCGCCACCAGAAAGCCGCCACACAGAACGCCCCCCCCCCCCCCCCTTCCCCTCTTGCCGCCGTCTATCTCACGCTCCCACATGCTTCGATAAAACGACGCTGCTGCAACGAGTGCGCGAGCGAGCGAGCGCGTGTGTGTGTCAGAAACAAAAACGAACCATGACCGAAGTGAAGGAGGGGGAGGTGGGTGGGTGGAGAGGAGGAGGAAGCCGAAGAGAAGCTCCTGCTGCTGCTTAGGAAATTGAAAAAAAAAAAAAGAAATGAGAGGGAGATGGGGCAGCGGCGAGAAAGAACGAGACCTTTGACTTTTGGGAAATATACGAGATGCCGAAAAATAAAAAATAAGTAAAAGTCAAGAACAGAAAGGAGAGGAGACTCGCAAGATGGATAGATGAAACGAGAATTGCTGCAGCGTGTGTATATAACGGTGGTGGCGAGGATTAAAAACCGCAGCCTGGCGAGAGCATAACCGCGCACTTTGCCCGAAATTTGCCGCCGTAAAAAAAAAAAAAAAAAAGAATACGAAGGCGTGCGAAAAGAGATTAGAGAGAGAGAGAGAAGTAGAAAAAGAGTGAGCGAAGGCGAGTAAAGAAGCAAGAAGGCGAAGGGAATTAAACAGGCAAAGTGAGCGCGCCAGAGGAAGATGGAATAAGCAGAGGGCGCGTCGTGGAGGGATCGAGGAGTCTGGCCGCGCAGCAAACAGCGAAAAACGTCCCGGCGCCGTCTTTAATAACTGGGCGAAAGAGAAGGGGGCATAAGACGCTATATTAAATCAGAGATAGGGAGAGAGAGAGAAAGAAAGAGAGCTCCAGATCGCGTAGATAGTGCTTAAAAGGATAGGCGTTCAGATCTACCAAACCTAAGGGGAAAAAAAAAAGTAGAGGGAGCATCAGAACAGAAATGGGAGGGGGGGTCGCACATTGCAGCTGTTTTCTCTCGAGTCGAGAGCTCTTGGGAACCAGGCAAGCGAGTGTAAACAGACACCGAGGCGCGCAGACTGCGACGACGACAGAAGGCCGGCAGCGTGCAGGCGGAAGCAAGAGAGCTGTCCTCCATCACGCGACCCGGTCCCCGCCGAAGAAGAAGAAAGCGCCGTAAAAAGGCTTCAAAGGAGACTCACAGCGACCAAGGTCTGCCCTGCACCACCCGCTGTTCGCTGCTGGCGACGCCAGGGCACGCTTGGACGGGTTAAAACCGTAACCGCCTCGCCTCGTTCGCGGAATGCTAAACTTATGGTTTGTGGGGGTTTAACGTCCCAAAGCGACTCAGGCTATGAGAGACGCCGTAGTGAAGGGCTCCGCAAATTTCGACCACTCGGGGTTCTTTAACGTGCAGTGACACCGCACAGTACACGGGCCTCTAGAATTTCGCCTCCATCGAAATTCGACCGCCACGGCAGGGATCGAACCGGCGTCTTTCGGGTCTGCAGCCGAGCGCCATAACCACTGAGCCACCGCGGCGGCTGAGGAATGCTAAACTGTGTGGTTAGGATATCATAGTCATTGGTATGACACTCAGTGCACGAATTTCAATTGAGAAGGAAGGGTCCTCGAAAGTAGGCGGAGTGGACTGGCTACCGCACGGTAGCGCCTTGCTCTGCTAGAATACTGCAGTTTCTTTTGAAGCGAAAGCTTCACTACGCTAGGCTTTCAAGAGGGCAGCGTCAGCGCAGTCACGTGGCAGGTCATGTGACCTAGTGACGTCATCACAATCTGCCGACCGTGGCTGGTGGCAACTGCCCCATCGGGCATTTCGTCGACGCTTTACAGACAATCCGTTCGGAAGTGTGTGTGGCGTTCGTGAACGTAGCCATGCAGACGAAGCTTTGGCTTCTCACCAGGGTTAACCAAAGTTTAAATCACAGCTAATTTTTTTTTTCTTTTGAACAGTGCTTCTAGTAGCCTCTAGAATGAATCGACAGGGATTACGTATATGGTTGTACTGCTGGACGTCACTTTTGTCTCTTGTCTGCACATAGAATGGCAGACGCTCTGGCTGTGAACGCTATAGCAGACAACTTTGTCCTGACTGTATGCTAGTATTCACAGCTTGGACGACTTTTTGCTGCGGATAAGAGTAGGCGTTTCAGAGCATCTGCAACCGCTCTAAACTTGTAAGAATGAACGACAGAAGCATAATACCCCAGAAAAATTAGTGAAGCGCACAGCGTGTAAGTTTATGAACGAAAAGAAAAGTGCAAACCCACTTCTAAACAGATGAAGAGGTGTATTGGTAACCGGCCAAGGTCAATAAAAATGGAAAGACGTTTCCCGAAACAAGGGAGCCGCAGTGCTCCGAAACGACATTCTATCTTTATTGACCTTGGCCAGCGGCTAGTACACCTAGGGATCCGTAGCGCTTGCGAAATGCCTTTCCTTCTTATTGACCTTGGCCAGTGACCAGTACACCTCTTCACCATGATTCCTGACCAGACGGTGTGCCGTTAAACCCTCGACCACGGAGGAAGACTATAAGGAGTGGAAACTCCGCCGTCTGCGGCGACCAGAAAAGGTCACAAGCCCGCGGCGCCACTATCCTGCTGGCGGCGCCTGGCGGCCTGGAAAGGAACTACTGAAATACAACGTCACGGCGTGCCCGCTGAAGCAAACACCCGTGTCGTCTGCTTTGAGCGCGCGCCGCCGGAGCCGCCTGCCCGGGCGCTGCATTTTTATTTTTTTTCCTGCTGCTTCTACGAGGCGCCGCAAGGCGCCGCCACTGCATGCGTCCCCGTCGGCGCATACAATAATGACTATCTGGTTGCCTGCGCTCGCTCGCGCAGACGGGAGTTTCACCTCCTGGATAGTCTTGCTCCGTGCCCTCGACTAGACTTCTGAACAGAATTTCGTACAATGAACCCCAAATCAAACTTGATTCCGTCGCCACATGTTTGCTGCGTCTGAAGAAATTGGATGTGCCACAGGCGGCTGTAAATTTTATACAAAGTTTAAAAGGCGCAGGAACGCACGGCAAGCAGCTCGCTGATAGTATGAATTCAACTGCGTTGGACGCCATGTATACAATGCCAAGTTGGTGCACCGCTGGGGCAACTGCGGCTTGCCTTTGCAGCACATTGGTCATATTCCGGCACAAAACATCTTCCTCTCGCCCAGAACGCAGGAAGCGGATCCGGATATGTTACTGTCGCCGGCTTCGTGTAATTTCCTTTAACAGTTGACGCACCGATTACCTCTGCACTCTAAACACAAATGCGCCTGTGTGGGAGTAAAAAAGGTAGTAAACTCCCTTTAATGAAAGGGTTTGCGCTAGAGGACAGGTTACTCCCTTTTTGACTCCTTTTTGTTGAGAGTCTGGGAACTGCAAATTACTGACGTCACAAGTATTTTCGCAGTAGCATTCTCGTTATTTCGTTAAATAATTAGGGCGCCGTGTTAGTGTGTGTTGTGCAACAAATAACGAAGCTAAACCTCCTGACCTTTTTTTTTTTGCTTGAGCTTAATTTGGATGGCCTCCATCACTTGAAGTCCTCAGGTTTTCCTTTTTAGGCCTCTAAGTAAGCAAAAAATGAAGACAGCAACCAAAAATATCACCTATTCTTTCTCGCCTGCAAGATAATGCTACCTTCAACTCTACTATTTAGATTCGACGCGTATACAGGCTAATATACGAGGTTCACAAACTACAAGACAACCCGCCGCGGCGGCTCAGTGGTTAGGGCGCTCGACTACTGATCCGGAGTTCCCGGGCTCGAACCCGACCACGGCGGCTGCGTTTTTATGGAGGAAAAAAGCTAAGGCGCCCGTGTGCTGTGCGATGTCAGTGCACGTTAAAGATGCCCAGGTGGTCGAAATTATTCCGGAGCCCTCCACTTCGGCCCACCTCTCTTCCTTTCTTCTTTCACTCCCTCCTTTATCCCTTCCCTTACGGCGCGGTTCAGGTGTCCAACGGTATATGAGACAGATACTGCGCCATTTCCTTTCCCCCAATACCAATTACTATTATTAAGGTAGCAAAGCCCGAATTAACGCTAGAATCACGACTTGAAATTAAATCGTTCTGAAATCAAAACGTACGACACCAGCAGCCAGCCGTTTTTGGAGCCGCAGCCACTATACCGCTATCCTGAAAAGTGCGATGAAAGGCATTCTTCATATCCGAAGCACAAAGTAAAACAAACGGAGGACTCGAGAAGAACAGGACACGCAGAACGATGGAACGCTCTTTGCATAGTAAAGACAGAACAGAACACGGGCAGGAAAGATCGGGTGAGTAACCGCGAATCCGAGGCCAAATAACAGCTGCACAACCTCCTGCAGCGACTCTCTATTCTTCAAAAGAAGGAGCGGCGTCTTAGTACGACGAAATTGTGCGAGGAAACGCCGCAGCGTTTTTTCGCTCAATAGCCTGTGCCGCAACATTTGTCCGACGCGTCACGACCGCAATAAATACGACTAAGTAAAAACAAAAGGCAACGAAACCAGTTTCTAACGGCGTTGTTTTCAGTTTCCAACAGCGCAACTCTGTAGAGGAAGAAGCGACAAAGGTGTTGTTCTCACTTATGCATGCCACGAGAACGGAGTGAGAAACATTTCGTTGGTCGGAAGCTTGGGCGCAACTCTTGCTGCTGTCAGCGCTGAGAATAATACACAGTGACGAAGTGTAGACGACGCTTTGTTACCGTAGCTAGAGGAGCCGTCATTTTATGCACGGAACAAACGACAAAAAAGAGGTGCAGGATTATGTGAAACAAAAGCAGGCCGCACCCCACTGTCTTTCTTTGTTTTGACGGCGATGCTGAAAGGAAGAGCGTCGCCATGCAGATACGTGAATGAAAGAAAGGATCCGGGGAGCGGCGAAGAAGCAGATGCCTTGTTTACCGCGAAACACGAGGGTAAGCACAGGACACACACTGCCCAAGTGCATATACCTCATACATGTGCAATTAGACCCAGGTGCTGCGGCACTACAGAATACTTGTCTGCAGAATACAAGCACCCAACAACGGACTAAAGAACCCACACCCAGCAGCAGCGTCGTAGTTCAGGCAAACGGCCATGTTGATTGCGGGTTGTGTAAAGCTCTTAAGCTGAGCCTTAACTTTGTGCCCAATTTTGTGCCTCACCCTTTCGTTTCATGCGCAAACTACGGCACGGCGTATACCCAACGCAACCATACTGTACGATTTATTGAAGTTACGTTTAAGAAAAGGGACAACAAATAAGAGAAGAAAGTGTTGGTCGCCTGCAATTTCAACGTAACGTAAGTTTGTAGCGTATGAACCCGACATTTAATACATGCTTGGAGAGCGTATTGATTCCCGAAAAAAAAAAGAGAGTACAAAGCAAAGTACAGGCTCCATCTTGCAAACATTTTTTGGAAGGCTGGACGGAGTTCTATTTCGATTATTGCGAGTTAAAAATGTTTTTTTTTTCTTTAATCACGTGACCTCGAATAACTCGTCTCGTCTGCAAGACGTTCTTTATTTTATTTTCGTACGTTCAAAGGGCTAACCACTTAGCTAAACGCTGAATCGGCGAATCACTGCAGCCCATCCACTGTAAGCGCCGAGTATTTACCCCGCTTACGTGTCTGTAGAGCTTGTCGCTAGACCAGAATTAATTCTCATTCTGGTATACGGTTGATCGACACAGAGAATGCGTCAGGTGTTCAAACAGCGGCCACTCGACAAAGTTGCATGCAAATGCTCTCCTTCAGCGGGATTACACCCAACACTCGAACACGCAGTCCCGAGTTGTCAACAAGGGAAGAATAGTCACCACATAACTCAGAAACACTCCGCGCGGGTGGTGGTGGTGTTGGGACTCCGACCAACAAAAAACACCAACTTGCGGGACGCCACTCCCTTTGTTGTTGCTCCGCGTTCACTTAATATTCATTCCGGCATCGATCCACTTCCGAGGGAGGAGAGAAGCCCGCGAGGAGCAGCGGCCAGCATTTAGCGGAACAGCTTCCCTTGACAGGCACCGTCGAAAAAAGAAGCAACGAAGAAAAGAAACGGGTGCGCCATGCAGTACAATGCAGCCACGCGCGCCGTATCTTAATTTAGTCTTCCCAGCGTCTCCGAGGCTACTCCTTTAAACTCACTTTTTTTTTTCCTTCCTAGAGTTCGGCTGCACGCGCGTGTTAAGAAACGTTCGCAAGGATGGCGCGGTACGGTCAGAGAACAATGGAACTCGATCCCAGAAGCGACGTGCCGGAGGGATCCGGGGAGGGAGGGTTCGAGGGGTGTACATCAGCCTGTTCTAAAGAAGCGCGCCGCAAATTGATTTAGACCTAAAATAATACCACCCGCTGCCGACGATGCTACGGGGAACGCGTGGCGCAAGGAAGATGCCCGACACACAGGACCGCCCGCCCACCACCCGACAGACATCAACCGCAAAGCAGCAGGGCATAGTGCGCGTTGCCGCGAGCGCAAAAACGAATAAAAGCAAAAGCTTCCCAAAAGGCGCCGATGTGGAGAGGGACGCAGTTGTAAAAACAACTCGCCGAGCAACGAGAAAGCCTCAATTACAAACGCCTGCGAGCATCAACTCCGCCGCTGCTGGCGCTGCTTCTGCTGCTGCTGAGGCATGACTAGTTCGACGCCGTTTGATGCTTGCGGAAAGAGGAGCAACAAAGAAAAAAAAAGAGCTTTCTTTGCACAAATACGATGACGACGGAGCGAGGGCTAAATTGAAAGACGCTACGCAGGATCTACGGGTGGTTAGCTGGGGCGCGCGTGCCGTTTATTGCCTGTAGCGCGGTAGGAAAAACATCTCCGGTTCTTGTTCTTGTTGCTTTAACAGTTTGCGTTCGTAATGCCCGCGCATTACGGTTGCACCGACCGACGTGGAGAGGTTGTGGTTTGCGCGGGCGGCGGTGAAAGTTGAGAGCGCTCGCTCGATTCCAAACGCGGGTCGCCTCGTCACGCCTGCAATGCGGGCAAGTGAAGTTAGAAAAGTAGCAGGGCTAAACTAAACAGACGTAAAGAGAGAGAGAGAGAGAGACTGCAGCGGCAGCAAATGAATGTCGATTAGCGGTAACGAGAAGATAAGCTTCTCCCCTGCAAAGCGCACACTGTTTCCAAGTTGGTCTAAAAGATGCGCCGACAGGACCGCAGAAAGAAAAGTAAAAAAAAAAAGCTGAAAGAACGCCCGCCGAGAACATTGTGAAGCAAGAAAAAGACGCAAAGAAATAATCACCTGATGGTGCGATAAAACTGCACCAGAGTACAAACGGGAGAACTGCGCTCAATTGCTTACGTGTGCGGGTAACACCTCTCAGCCCCGCCCCTTTATCCCTTTTCTTTTCCTTTTGCCAAAGAGCAACGCACAGAGCCTATATACAGGCCGAAATGCGCAGCGCCATCTAGTGTGCACGCGCGGTAGGCAACGTCGCAGTCAGCGAAAACGAGAAAACACATTAAAGCTGCAGGTCTAATTAAGCTCCGAACAAAAAAAAAGCTGGGGGGGGGGGGGGGGGTTAGACAAGAACCAGCATCCCTAGAAATGAAGAAGAAACAGAAGCCCAAGCGCAACCCTACCGCTCCTTCCATCCCAGCCCCGCCGACCTACATCTCAGTCTAAAAATTCCCGCCTAAAGCACTTTCTACAGCAGCAACAGCAGCAGGCTGCACCGTTATATTGTTTTTCCGTATCGCACCGCCCGCGCCCCGCGTCCCGACGCGCCCTTTCCCCATCTGCCCAAAACGCCATCGTAGGCCTCAATGGCGATCCCTCGCTCCTCTGATTGGCCCGCCAACGGCGGGAGCGGGGAATATGCAAAACGCGCTCCCTCGACAGCCATTCCCACCCCCGCCATTTTCCCCTAGTTTCCCTCTCTCAGATGCCGGGCCCTCCGCTCTGCTCCCGCTCGCGATCCCGTTCGGGAAAAATCCATCCCCATTCAGCTAACCGCCTCAGAAGTGAGTGGACGAGTGAGGGAAGGTAACTCTGAAATTGGGAAAGAAAGGCAAAAAAGCGCAGCTGGAACTAAATTCATTTAGGGAGGGCCAAAGATGCACATGGACACCGCAAGAGCGCAACGCTTCAGTAAATTCTCCATCTCAGCTTATTTCATTCTTGAATTCGTGTGTTGTTCCCAACTTTTTCCCCCTTACCGAGCATCTTCTATTTTTCTTCAACGTTTTTAACGCAGATGTTTCCGGCGAACAAAAACGATAGCTGCTACTCTTCCGTCGAGCATTACTGTGCTGAGAAAAAAAAATAAGATGAAGAACGCTTGCATATGAGAAAAATAACAAACAAAAATTACACAGAGCACGCGAAAAGAATTAACGAGTCCCGCTGAAACAAGCAATCGCGATCACACTCGCGCCGAGAGCAAAGAAACCCGACAAAATCAATAACCGCGCCAGCGTTGATCCTCCGAAGCGGCGCCGGAGAAGAGTCGTTTCTGCAGCAGCAGCAGCATCAGCAGCGGCGGCAGTCGGCGCGCGCAAAAAGAGAGCTCCCCAACTCCCGGCGCGATCTTTTTCCTCCCCAAAAAACATCCCGCCGCGGACCAATCCCTAGGCTGGAAACACACTCATTTTAATTTCCCGACCACCACACATTCCTGCCTTCTTCGAGCGAGAGCTTCCCCTGCTCCCTTTTCATTTTTATTTCCTTTATTCTTATTTTTTTCGACCTGCGCTCTCCCCCGCCTCCCGCGCTCGAACCGGCGAGTTGCACAACCCCAAAAGCGCCGCCGACTCCCGCCTTCTCTTTACTTTGCTTCTCCCGAAAAGGGGAGAAAATGAGGGATGGAAACGTTGGGGAAAGAGGACTTGAGCCTAGAATGGGGATAGGGCTGAGCAGGGCCGAGTTGCGCTAGCCAACGCCTCCTCTCGGAATGAGTCTGTATCGATTGCGAGACCGCCAGAGAAGGGCTCGGAATCAGCGAAAGAGGGAAAGGCAGACAAAAGTGTGCCTGAAAGGAAGGAGGGGATGAGAAGAAAAAAAGGGAAAAATCTGCACACGTCAGCTGGACTTATTTCGGGAGGAAGTGGGTTGTAATGTTGTAGCACTGCCCCGCTGATAAAGATGAGCAAGCGCCAACATCGGTTGGCGGGGTGGCGCGCCCGCTAAAAATCGAGCGCGCAGGAAATGTTTTACGATTCCCGGTCGTTCCCCAATTTCCTCTTCCCTTTTTCGTCCCCTTTTTTGCTGCTGCTCCTCTTTCCCAGCTGTAGGTAGCGTCGGCGGTATAGACCAGTGGGAGGAGCCTCGACTTCGACCACCCGCCTCCGCCGCCGACGCCAACGCCGCTCCGCCGGTCGCGCTTCCGTCGAATCGCGGCGCAGAGAGCGGCGGCCGCGCTCGAAAACGTTTTGTTGCCTTCGCGCGCGCACCGAGCTTTTGCGCCGTTCACTGCCGAGTCCCTTTTCATTTTGTAGCCGCTCGCACCCATCTCAAAGATCCGCGGTTGCAAAGCGACCGCTGTTTGCACATCTTTCACAGCCCGCGGGCTTTTCACGAGCGCGACTGAAGGTAAAGAACAAATCGCGAGAGAGAGGAGGGGGGCTGTTCTTTCGCCTCATTTTGACGGCTCCCGTCGGATGTGCTGTTGACTCAGCGGCCTGAGGAATCTTTTTAAGCAACCTCGGCAAACAACGACGCGTCGTCCAAAAATTCAATCCCCATTTGCGCGCCGAACGCGTAATATTCAATTTCCTCTCGGGAAACGTGGAAGCCGCCGCATTGGTCCACATTAGACTTCTGGCTACTTTTTCGACTTTTTTGCTGTTATTCTTTGGGAGAAGGTAAAAGAAACAGAAGTGACCGAAAAGTTCGTTCTCATCGGCGTTTGTTTCCAATATTCGTACGCAGCTAATGAGGACTGAACTACAAATTATTGTGTATCCTTAAATTGACCCGTGCAATTATCATATATATATATATATATATATATATATATATATATATATATATATATAGGTTTTCTTGTGTCTTTGTGCAGCGGCCGGCAGAAGGTTAGGTGGGCGGATGAGATTAAGAAGTTTTCAGGCATAGGGAGAGCGCAGCTGGCAAAGGACATGGTTACCTGGAGAGACGTGGGAGAGGCCTTTGCCCTGCAGTGGGTGCAGTCAGGCTGATGATGATGATGATGATGATGGTGATGATGATGATGATGATGATGATGATGATGATGATGATGATATATGCGACAGTATAGATAACTGGGAGTCACCTGAGTCCTTGCGCGTCAACCAGACTCCTGGATGGGATCCGAGCGATCTCCGAATGCAGACACACGTACACGACAGCTGTTTTTGCTATATTTAAGCTTTCCACGGAATTCAGATTTGGTGAAAACTGCCTACAGGAGGCAATGCTCAGATTTGGTGAAAGCTGCCTACAGGAGGTCATGCTCAGCTCCGAGATTATCTTTTTTCACTTATTGTTGTCACCAAGAAACCCGGAAAATGCAAGGTATTAAAACAGGTTTCCTAAGATGCGTAAGTGAGAGTACGAAATGTATAATTATGCTCTTCTAAATGTCCATTCATTTTGCGCCGTGCATTTTGAATTGATTCAGCGTGATCGAGAGACACGCCTAAAAGGTAAACACGCAAAAAAAGAAAAGTCGAAGGCTAGAAACAAACCGAAGCAACGACCAAGATCAATGGCGTATGGGGTGTTTATTGCTGCATACGGTGACCCTCTTCGTAAGCAAAAATCATTATAATACTTGTTACCCTTAATAATGCAAATTTGCTCTACTTTTATGTTATTGTGGGTATTTTTACTTTCTCGCTCATCTTTCAACAGCCGCTGCAGTATGTAATTGAAGTAAAATTTTACGAAGCCAGTTCTAGCAACAAAATACACTGTTTTATGATATCACCTGAAGGTCTTGTAAGATGTTCTTAAAAGATGTTGAAGGCATCTCTTTTGCAATCGCGAGTTCACCGAAGCGAATTACGCCCCGTAAAGGATGAAGCTTCATCCGAGAAAGTTGAAGGCGTTATCCCAATGCTTTCAACAATTTTAACAGGGATTTTTAGGTGGACAACAAAAAAGATTTCAACTTTCATCCCTCCGAACTCAGTGCATATTACCTCTGTGATTTTAATGGCCTCTGTGATTTTAATCGGCTCCTATTGAACTGTGCGTCTAGTCGCCGCTGATGGCCGATAGTGGGAATTGCACGTGCATCCAACAATTTTCGCAAGTGCTTGCCACTTGGTCTATGTCGCTGAAGCGGGAGCTTTCTATGCAGTACAGCGCCAAAACGGTGAGAAAAATTGTCGCGCACATCCGACCTGTCCCGGCGGATCGAGAAAGCGCACCGCCGCGTATATACACCGGTGCTCTGTGGTAAGAGTATACGTTTCTAGCCGTCTTCCTCGCATCCGTGAGTTACGCAATAAGTCCCATTGAATTACGTAACGCGACTTGAGAGCGGAACTCTGCGCAGTGGTGGTGTCAGGCTTCGCTCTTTTTTAACGTGTTTTTTTTTTAAGTAGATTACAGACCCCGCGATGGCAGTTGGGAAAAAAGCGGAGGGAAGAGGTAGAATCAGGTATGCAAAAAAGGAATTGCAGGCGTAAGAAAGTAGGAAAAAAGTTTATAGAAGCACTGAGTATATAGCGATCGCTGCGCCGTTTTTTCATGCATGAACGAAGTCAGTTTTCGGGGACCATATGCTCAACCTGCGCGAGAAGATCGAGGTAGGGATATAGGGAATGGAAAAAAAATGGGGAGGGGAGGGGGGACTCAGGCAGCGAAAAAAATAAGGGGGTGAATAAGGGACGTCAGCGAAGCACACGAATAAGTACAAAACGTAGCTAAATTTAAAAGCGTCTCCGCCATCCTCACAAGAGCGGAGGCTCTGAACCCCCCTTCTTACTTAAACCCAAGGAAGGAGCTCGAACGCAGATTATATAAAACCTTGGACAGAGAGAGCGCGTCCTAACCCAGATTCAAAAGCTAAAGTTCACGGCCACGGCGTTATGTAAGAGCTCTCTCTCTAAAGAAAGGGGTGACGCTCAGAAGAGCCATAGGAGGAGACCCCAAGGGGAGCACTCGCCCGGCATGACAGGGCTCGGCAGCCGGCGGGGAGGTTTTCGAGGGTTTCCACAAAGGAGGGAGGGGGGGGGGGGGGGGGGGGGGGGGGGGGCGTTCGGTCGTCTTTGGGTCCCTAAGCGGAAGGAGAAACTTTGTCTTCGTATCACCGTAGAAGAGAACCCGGGTCCCGTAGCTGCCGGCATCACCGCGGAACGAAAGGTTCGAGGCTTGTTCACCTTCACCTCTAACCCTTTCTCTCTTCTTTTTTGAGCCGCACCTCCTTGCCACCACCACTTGCAGCCTTATAACGCGCAGCCACGCAACCCTTTTTCGCATTTCCCCCATCGCGATCCCCCCCCCCCCCCCCCCGGCCTGAATCCAAAGCTTCGCGCCAGACGGTGCTCGGGACACACTGCGCAGAAGAAGAAGAAGATCACAATACTTCACGCAGCAGCAGAAGCAGTGGTGGCAGCGTTGTCGAACTCGGGGAGTTGTAGAGAGAAAAAGAGATCGAAAGAAAATGGAGAGAACGTGCTCCTTTCTTTGCCCTCTCTTCTTGCCTTCGCTTCATTTTTTTCTTTTTTCAACCGCCTCCTTCGTCACGAAAACTTTCGCGAAACGCAACATGGCTCGAGAGAAGACGGAGTTCGGAAGCATTCTGGCGCTTGTTGTACAAAAGGGGTCCGCTCGGCGGCGTCTCTTTCCGCGAGCGTTACGTCTTGGAGCCGCCGACGTAAGGAACCCTCGCGCATGGGTGACGGGGGTGTTGGAAGAGATGGGAGAGGGTTCGTCTTGAGTTGGAAGTGAGAGCGGCCGCCGCCGCAACAGCACCTGGCGTCTCCGTCTTCTCGAGGGAGGTGGATCCGCCGCCAGACGTCAGGCGCTATTTTTTTCTTTTGAAGAGAAAAAAATGCCACCGCCACGAAGCTTCTTTCGATCTTTTTTGCACGCACTCTTACGTATACGTATACAGTGTGTATGCCTCTCCCCCCGCCTCCTTATATTTTACGCCATCTTTCTTTTTTTCCCATCCTGCTACACTTTCCCCAGCCCATAAACGACGATGCCAATGCGAGTGGCAAACGTTCTCCCTCACGTGCAGGCGCAGGTTCCGGTTTCTCACGATGAACTCAACGTCGCCCGCAACGCCGGCGACACCAGGCAGAAGCAGAGGGTGCCGAGCGAAACGGGAGACCGAAGTTTTCGCCACAGAAGTCACGGTGTAGTGGACGGACGCAGCCCTGCATGGCCAGTTTTCTTGGACATTCAACAACTAGCGCCATCTATTGTCCGCAAGCAGCGAACACCGTGTTGAATCAGGGGGGATATTTTAACTTGGCAATTTTGGGAAAACTAGAGAATCCTGAGGTATACTGCGCGAACATGGGAAACGTCATGCCCGACTCTTCCTCCTACCTGCAAAATCAGATCTAAAAAAAAGCGACTTTTACTGCAACATAACTGTGAGAATAGAGAAATTCAGCACCGCGACGTGCATGAACGTTAAGGGTTAAAGGAAGAAAGGATGATAAAACGATCGGTAATTTGTGTTTATTGGCACATATGCGGACATGTCACATTATAGCGATGTCTAAGGTGCACGCGTTTTTTGTATATACAGGTTGGTAAGTGACGCGAAGATGACATTTCCAACTATCCAACTTCCAGTTTTCAACAGCCATCTGCCTCCGAATACCTCACCTGCATGAACTCTTAAGGACAGGCTCTGTCCGCAGCTGCAGTGAAAGGAAAACCATCGGAGTGATGCTCGTACCGAAAACGAGGTTTACATCACCATATGTTACCCGCCGCGGTGGCTCAGTGGTTAGGCGCTCGGTTACTGATCCGGAGTTCCCGAGTTCGAACCCGACCGCGGCGGCTGCATTTTTATGGAGGAAAAACGCTAAGGTGCCCGTGTGCTGTGCGGTGTTAGTGCACGTTAAAGATCCCCAGATGGTCGAAATTATTCCGGAGCCCTCCACTACGGGCACCTCTTTCTTCCTTTCTCCATTCGCTCCCTCCTTTATCACTTCCCTTACGGCGCGGTTCAGGTGTCCAGCGATATGTGAGACAGATACTGTCATTTCCTTTACCCAAAAACCAATCATATTATTATTATTATCAGCACATCGCTATATTAGAGGAGAATATAAAAAAAAGAATTTGACAGACGTTACATAAAATCGCATCTTTACGACAATGTAGTGAACCATCCGATGGAAAGGCCACTCTCTTCATGGCCCATAAACCGGAACGCAAGTGACGTAATCAGAGCAGGTTGAGGCCATGACGAATTTAAATGTTCTGATCTGAGACAAAACATTAATTCATGGAATGTTTCCTATCTGCACACGATTTCCAACTCTTTTGTGATGCACAAAATTCACTGCGAGACAGGGAGGACCGCGCCATGTGTGCCCTTCATGGCTTCATTCAGTCGGTAGCACGCGTGCATCCGTTCGCCAGGAGCTGTCGGAAAACGTTCCGCTAAGCCGAATCTGTGTAATTGCCTTCGCATGAGCCCGAAGATTCCAGCCGACCGCCACCTTCCTTCCTCGTACAGGCCTCGCTTGTTTTATTTATTCGCGTCTTTCGGCGAGATCTTCGGGATTTATCTGCCAGCGTTCGGCAGGTGCTTCTGTCTCACAAGTCAGGCTACGACGCCCCACGAAAAAGACGGGCGCCGTGCATGAAACAAAGCGGAATCGAAAGATGGGAAACGTGTGTGCACGCGAGGGATATAATTTATGGCAGCAGTATTCTCATTTCGATCTTAATTTCGAAGTATCGTCTCCTTCGAACCGCTATACGTATACTTATGGCAGATCGCGTAACATAATAGTTCTTTCTTTTGCTTGTCCTGCTCTGTGTTCGTTCCATGCACTGATCTGATATAACCTCGACTTTTTACTTTGCGATACACCGGGTTTCACTTTCACGGTAGAATAAAATGGCATAAAATTCAGACAGGGTATCGACATCCAAGGTAATTAATTACATCGCTGTATCGACGTTCACGAATTAGTAGTTTTCGAGGAAAAGAAATGGCGCAGTAACTCTCTCACTTCTTGGCGGACACCTCCACCGCGCCTTAAGGATGCGATAAAGCAGGAAGTGAAAGAAGAACGAGGTGCCGTAGTGGAGGGCCCCGTTTTTTTTTCTGGATATCTTTAACGTGCACTGACACCGCACAGCAAACGGTCGCCCTTTGCGGTTTTCCTCCATAGAAACGCGGCCGCCGCGTTCGGGTTAGAGCCCGGGTACTCCGGCTCAGTAGCCGAGCGCCATAACTACTGAGCCACCACGGCGGTTACTAGGCATTTAAGAGATAGGTTATGAGGCACCTGCTGAACGTCTCATGGCAACCCAAATTTTCCTATGGAGACGGCAAGCATTTGCCGTGTTTGCTCTCACGGAGAACATTATTTGTAGTTAATTTAGTACAATGCCCAATTTTTGTGGCTGGCGAAAATGTTGACAAATGTTTCAGTGCCTACTATGCGTAATTTAAAAAAAAAATTGAAAAACTTGTCTCTCCCTCGTCCTCGTGTGTTTGCTGCACTGAGTGTTCACATCGACTACCTTCTTGCCCCAACTCTAACACTGCTAAGCTGAAAAAAAAACTCACGTATGTGAGCAAAAGTTCAATGACATCCAGCATCTTACACAGGTCTTGACACATTTCACACCGAGCACAAGCCACACTAAAAACGCCTCAGGAAAGCATTCCGGTTATTCCATTACTAGCAGGTTGTAAGCTACAACTCCAATAGCAGAAACAAGTCCAGTTTTCTTGGACACCACTTTTAATTGTGGAAACTGTGGAATATTGTAAGATACTATTATGAACATATTGAAGCGAATCGTCTAACCTTCCGATGCGCAGCAAAATCTTCCTTTAAACTTTGCCGCGCGTTTGCACCAGATAACCAATAGGTTTTGACAACAGCAGAAAACTACATGCGTCCACACGGAGGATCTGCGGATATATATTGATCGTCATGGAGAAATCTTACGACATGCGAAAAAATAGCTTTCATAAACGACATCCCGCTGAAAAAAATGCACGTGTCCAGAATTTCTGCGTGTATGAACGTATGAACCAACAACATTAGCTTGCAAAACATTTTTTTCATTTGGCCAATAGTTATCATGCGATGCGAATTGCACTGTTAGTTATCTTACACCAAGGTTAAAATGATCACAGAGACCGCCTCACATGCCACATCCTGTTATACTATATGCCTTTCTGATTTGAATATCACTCATGAGGAGGGGGGGGGGGGGGGGGGCGAAGTAAGAGGGTGTAATACTGCGCTAAGGAACTTGATTCTCCCTTGTCTTTTTTATCTTTAAAACGAAAGTTCGCACTGAAGTTCGGTCGGCTATTTGCCTGACTGGTATGATGTTCTTGTCACGCCTGTACATGATCGAAATTGGGCCGCCATGCACATATACTGGCGAAACTTCCCCTTCTTCCGTTTTATCCAGCGACTTTGTCAACAACGCAGGTTCAGAAAAATGTTTAGGCAAACAAATATTTGCACAGCGGTCAAAGCAGAGGCGTAAGAGGCGGAACGCAAGCAGTAACTGACGCCGTATTTCGCATTTCGCGCGCGCGTTTAGGCCCGTGGTACACGACCTTCAAGACATGTAATGACATGTACTCAATTCCGCAGTTTTTATGACTGCATGCCGTAACAAAAATCGCATAGTGGCTTTTTCTCATGACAAAGTCTGACGTGAAAACTGCCTCTAGCGGTGCGTGTAGAATCGCGAACACAGCATTGAAGAATGAGCCCAGAACGGTGAGTTTTTGATTAGGGTCACGTGTAGCTCCGAGTTCAATATCGACGGTTTACCTGCCTGTTTCTTCCGATTAGTTTCTAAGGCCGCTTATTGCAGCAAAATCATTCTGTCCAACAGCATTCAGCAACATTGTGAGATTCTGGCCTCTCGAATGATAATGGGACACTTTTAGATGTAATTAGTGGTAGGAATGTTCCGCTACATATTCTCCGTAGTTCCAGATGAGCCTAAAAGAAGTTATTTGTGCAATTATAGGCCGAGCAATTTGAGGCCAGGAAGAAGTCAGTTTCCAAAACATGTATGCTCCCTATGAGGATGAAATGACGTGTGAGAATCGAGTGAGCGAGGCAATGTTTTGTGACTATTTCTCCTCCCATCCACTTTATGCCACTTTGAAACCGGTCATCGAGGTCTCTGGTATGGAGCCGACGAAAACATGCTTGCTAGCTAACAGCCCTAACGTCACATCCGGTAGTTATCGGTGGCAGATACGATGCTAGGAATGGGAAAATGGAGCGTTCCAAAACACGCTCCCTGTTGCTTAGACGCTAGGATCACTACGCCATCTATTATTTCCTAATTTTCTAGTGCGGTACAACCACGTGCGGGGTGCGAGTTATTCTGCAAACTGCGGATCCTGCATCCTCATCCTAAGCGCACCAGAGTGGTCGGTGACATTAAAGTTTGAAGATAATGACACTTCGTGGTTTTTTTTTTTTATTCGGGGCGTCTAGCTAACGCAAAAATTTACGGTAAGTACACGGCCCGACCATATCAGTTTCTCACATTTACGATCAACACATTTGCCCGAAGCATGGGCCGAGCTGCCTTCTAGCAGACGTCCGGGGTCACATTCAGAATGTCGCATTTCGAGCAACATTTCCTTGCTCGGTTACCGCCGATCGTACATCATAGTTGTCCTCCCGTGTTTTTCGGCTTTCACAAAACAGCTGGTTTGCGCTTATCGTCAGGCGTGGCCGCAGATAAATGTTGCGAGGGTTATTTCACGTGGCGTACAGAAAGTCGGCCCCGCCAACTTGCACAGACAGGTCGGCAGAGCAGAACTATACAAAAATCTAAACCAAGAGTTTTTCTTACCTTTCCCTAGAAGAAGCGTGGTATCACGCATCAAAGTGCCGACATCAGAGCTGCTCTCGCGGCCATATGCGCACGAACCAAAACAGAAACACGCATGACAACAATAACATTACACGCAGACGAGATAACCATTTAGAGAGTCGGAAAACCAAAGCCGGTCGAAACCGACAAAAACACGGCCGGTCACGGAAGACAGGTACCCGCTCCATTACTTTTGCCGGATGTTTGACATGCAAGCAGGCTTACGGGAATAACTATCTGCTTAATCACGTACAGGTAAACGAATCCGAAGGCAAAGCAGAGCCTCTGCATCGCAAACCCGGCGCTCAGAGAACTGGAAGCCGCGCTCCTGTGTTTCTTTATTCTTCAAGGCTCGCGCGTCGCTGACTTAAACGTGCTCTGGAAGATCATATTTTCCTCCAGAAAGATTTATATCGGCCTCCTCCTCAGCGGGGTGCCATACGCGAAGAGAAACGTTACGCCGAAACGAGATTATGCGAGATGACGGCGTCTTGTGGGGCAGAAGGACCAGTGAACGCGCGCAAATATGTATAAGCGGACTAAGAATTCGTGCCCCAGGCGTGCGGCAGAAAAGCTTGGAAGAAAAAAAAAACAAGAAAAACTACAGGTATACAGACACAAGTGAAAACGCAGAGTTGACTCGCGTTGCCAGAAAAGACTTTGTATACCTGCCCGTGTGTCCAAAAACAAGGTGCCATTAATAACGTCCGCTCCGATAGCGCCCCGCGAACTGACAGTCGAGGAAGCGGACATTCTCGTGTACACGATTTGCTGCAGCGAAACAGCGATTGCTTATCTGTGCCTAAGAAGGCCGTATTTATTGAGCCGATGATAATGTGTTCAAGGTTACAAAGGCTGTTTGTTGGTGGCGTGTTATTGATCGCCTTCGTGTTTCCGTGTTTAGCGGCGGGTATTTTTGGTGCCCGCTGGGTCTAGTGACCTTACAGGTGCTTCGTAAGGGTTTCAACTTTTCCTGTTAGCAACACATGCTGCTGCACGAGTTGGTTCCTATCTGAAGGAAACGTTTTAGACCTAATACTTTCCATACACTCCAGTACAAAAGGAAAAAAAAAAAAAATCTACGGGAGGGTGTTATGTCCCCCGTGTCATGACTCATGAGTGCTATTTGAGGCTAGCTTTAAAACAGCGCTACCAACGGGGACAAAAAAGACAATTATGAAACGAAGAGGCAAAATCAAATGCAGAAAAAAAAATGATTTTTTTATATGAAGGTCTGCCTGACTCCGGATAACGAATTCGTGATATAAAGCACCGTGAAAACAAGAATGTTGAGCCTGGGTACTGCTGCACCCTTACCAAAACAAAGACACGCCCGACATCTCAAGTTTCCTACCGGAAGAAGCGCAAGGATGCGTTACAGACGCCAAAGACTTAACTATAGATCGGGGTTGGACTTTTCGGTTTAAGCCGCAAATAATAATAATAATAATAATAATAATAATAATAATAATAATAATAATAATAATAATAATAATAATAATAATAATAATAATAATAACGACAAAAGTTCGCCGACCTCAATTTTCGGAGTTTTGGTTTTAACCGAAAGAGGTCAGCATCCTCGGCAAGCCCAACACAGACTTTGTTAACATATTAACAAATTAAAGTTATTGTTATTTTGAACAAATTAACAAATTAAAGTTAATCGCCAAACCAACAAATTAACAGTGCCAGCTGTCACGTGTTTCCGGACTTTGTTAATTAAACAACGGCACAACCGTCTTATCGTGCCCCTGCTTCTGGACTTTGTTAATTTGTTAATTTGTCACAAATTAACAAAGTCCGGAACCAGGGGCTTTTTTAATTTGTCACAAATTAACAAAGTCCGGAACCAGGGGCACGGTAAGACGGTGGTGCCGTTGTTTAAGTCGTGCAGTTGTGCGCTTTGAAGTTACGTTTTACTGCACTGCCTCCAATTCCAATTCCTCGCCGTATGTTAGCGAAGCCCAGTTCGTTCGCTTCCATCACCTGCTTAGGGTAGTCACCTGTTTAAGCAGATTTCTCTACGCTGGAGACAAGGGCACTGACGCGAAATTATGAACAATCTCCACGAAAAAGCGGCATGTTCTGTCGACTGTTCACCGACAGTTGAATCGATGCCGGCAACAACCCAAAGACAACATGACAACCCATGGTCTTTAGAATACATTTCCGCTCGCGTGTTTGTGCAACTGATCCTTGATGCAACTTCCGCCATGTTTTTGTAACAGTGCTAGCGATTTCTGCTATAAACACGGCTGTAACTGTGATTATTTGTGCATTACTTACTAGTAATATTTACTGCTCGCACTGAAAAACAGACCAAGGCACGCCTAAGTGACTTTTTACCGCACAGGAATATCACATTATGTCATCGAAAAGATTAACGGTGATTCAGCGATATAAAATATTATTAGCAAAAAAAAAACAACAACCTGAAACTGCGTTCTGAAATAAACACCGAAAAAAAGTCCGACGAATTTTCAAAATATAAAAACAGGAAAGTCCAAACCCTATATATAGAGCGCTCAATCGGGTGTACGAAAAAAACCTCCCGAGTAAAATGTCCCCGGAAGAAATATCCATGGAAAAAAAATTCCCCGGTGGAAACGGCATGCAGGAAAATTTGGCCCGAAGGAAAGTAATGTCGTGCAGAGATAAAACGGGATTGTATGTCCGACATCATGGGGGAAATATTCAATTTTTGCCGTCCCGGATTTGTTCTTTGCGCCTAAGTTTTGGATGTTTACGAACGACTGTTTGTCCGGTGATCTCCATGTACAGTCGAAGTTCCACATCGTAGAGGGGTAGGTGAGAGACGTTCCTCTTAAAGCGCATAACTTCCTTAAACATGGTTTGAATCAAAACAGTCTACTTATGCTTCGTGCAACTTCTGACATTAGTCTTTTCAGCGGATTCGCGCTATGTCAAAAAAAAAAAATCAGCTCAAGGCAGGAAACCCGAAGCGACCGCCTTGAAGTAATTTCGGCGAGTTGCAACTAGAAGTTGATAGCCTTTGATGCGTCATTGATGCTGGTTTGGCTAGTGCATATTCATTGTTCTCTTAAAATTACCTGATTCCATCGACCATATATATACTATATTATTCAACAAAACTGACGCTATCAGCATAACTGGGCCTGCCATCTCACTGATCAGGAACTGCTTATTCAAGAGAGAACAAGCCCAATTAATATCAGGGACATACTAACAATACCAGACTATAACATCGGTGCTTTTCAACGCTCACTTCTCAGTCCCTTCTTATTCTGAATATATATTTATGACGTCCTGAATGTCTTACTAGATCCGACTGTTTTCTTTACGCAAACGAAGCAACTATGTTAAATTCTCACGTAGACAAACTTAAAGCTGGTGCTGAAAGCATATTTAACTGATGCCGTAATAATCTATTCACTAATAATGCACCCAAA
Organism: Amblyomma americanum; assembly: GCF_052857255.1. NCBI lineage: Eukaryota > Metazoa > Arthropoda > Arachnida > Ixodida > Ixodidae > Amblyomma > Amblyomma americanum. The sequence continues at coordinate 22,950,958 of NC_135498.1, forward strand.
TCATGTTTTACAACTGCATATATTTAAAAATTGCAGAACACCTCAGGTGAAAGACCAGGCAATGTAACATTAGCAATACCTATATTTTGTTCACTGTTTCGACTATAGGTGTTTGTTTTCTGTCGAATTAAAGTGCCTGCATTTTTTCCACACACAATAATCACCGTGCCCCGTTAATGTTATTAATCGTATAATTTCTCGCAACTGTTTACTGCATATTTCTCCCAATAGTTACTTGCAGGGGGTATCACCGGAGTCCCCGATTTTGGGATCTTCTTCTGTATATATGTATCATGTAACCTGTGCTTCAATAACATGCAACAAAATCAACTTTTAATGAGCGAGATTTCAAGGAGGCATTGGTTTTCAAAGACAATTCTCATGCACAGGCACAGACATTCAAGCGACAAAGGCATCGTGCTCCAAACAAAAGCAGCTGCATTAGGATTTCGCTTTATTTGTCCCGCAGCCCTCAACGCTCTATAGACGAACCGACTCACTTCCGTGCCTAATTCTCCTTAGCAAAGTTCCAAGTACACGTCTTTCGCGGCATCCACAGAAAAAGAAATAAAACTCCCAAACCTAGCGTGACCCTCGCGGCTACTCGTGAGAAATTAATCATTCACCACGATCGAGCGTAACAAAAAGATAAAAGAAGCAGGAGATTACGTATCTCGACCGGCCATTATATGCGACGCTTAGCGTTAATACCAGGAAGAGATTAGACGCGGAAATTATGCTCTCCGCTACACAGACAGCACGACAGGGCGTCGGAAGAGATTGCATCGTCCGAAGCGACTTTGCTCGCTGCATCAGAGAAGAATACTCACGAAACAAACAAACAAATGAACAACTGCAGTAACAACAACGGAAAAGACGGGGCCTAAGCTGTGGATATGCGGGGCTTGCAGATGAGGCGCACTGATAGCTATCATCTGCGACTCCGAAAATCGTGCGCGTTCAATGCCGTCGTCAGCAGAAACAAATGGGCGGGAGGCGAGTTTGTCGGCATTTGATCTCAAACATTGTCTCCAGTTAGAATGCACACGCTGTCCCAAGCCGTGGATCATGGTTCGATGCACCGAGGATGATGCTCCGGAAATTCAGCGGAATACCGTGGAGAGGAGAGAGAAATAAACGAATAAAAGATTGTCACGGAGATAATGCCTTTAGGGAGATTTTACGAACTATGCGCGCAGACTGCAGCAATGCAGTCGAGCAAGATCAGACGCTCTCTCACTCGCTATCTGTATAAAGTATGGCCGACGGAAAACTTGTAGCGAGGAAGTGCTTTGGGTGGATGAAAAGACGAACGCAAGTGGTCGGGAGGCGCTGCGCATCAAACCCCTTTCTCTTCGGGCCACACACCGGATTACTTATTTTTGTCGGAATTTCCGCTGCCAGCGATCGAATGAGTGTAAAAAATAAGCATCACTGAGGCCCACTGGTTGTCTGAATACTCGAAGGGATTACTACATTAAAAGCAGAAAACGGCTCGAGCATAACTTCAAAGCTTTCGGCGAACGCAATCCAGTGCGGGAGGTCAATGATATAAGTCTAGATATTACTGCTTCGCAATCTGGTAAAAATTCACGGCGCGACAGAATTTGAGAAGCAACTCGAAGAGCTTGTTGCCCTGTTCACTCTGTCAAGAGCTTCGAGGATAACCGAAAGGAAACCGGAGAGGATGCCAGAAATTCCTTGTTGCACTGATCAAATATGTTCTGCACAGGCGTGCAGAGGCATTGTAAGTGGTGGACTTGGAAGGAGAAAGAGAGAGGGGGGGAGGGAAACCGACGTCATTTAGACTCGTGGTAGGTATGTGCGCTATTTGTATTTGTAAAGCAACAGCTCGAGAGTCCTCCTAAACCCTGGGGATACGGAAACGTGTTCGCGAATTGATGTGCGCAGTGCCTCGCATTCTCTTCAAGGCGACCGTCTACAGTGGGAACAAACCGAGAAAGCGATAGGATAAAGTCAGGAAGCAGCCATTAAAGATGCCTACGGGAGCGTGCCTGCCTACACAAGAGCGCCTGCGCACTGATTCTTTCGTTCAGGTGCCACGTACAGGTCATGTGCGCACCAGACGCCCGCTGCAGGTGACGCCGAATGTCCCTACACGGGCACGATGCTTTCTGACTCGACGCCTCGCGCTGTTTGTAAATAAACAAGGAAGGAATTGGAAACAAAACTTGGAAACAAATTGGAAACATCAACAAGGGCAATTTGTGCAGCTTTCTGTGGCGAGTAACACTATAGCTAAAGAGACTCAATGCAAGATAATATAATATGCAAGCCATAAACGGGAAAAAAAAAAGAAACGACAGTCGGTAAATGGTAAGCCACCTAGACCACTATACGATGGAGGTACAAGACACCATCAAACGGGGTTTTAAAGCGGCGCGGCGGCTGCGTTTTTATGGAAGCAAAACGCTAAGGCGCCCGTGGGCTGTGCGATGTCAGTGCACGTTAAAGATCCCCAGGTGGTCGAAATTATTCCGGAGCCCTCCACTACGGCACCTCTTTCTTCCTTTCTTCATTCACTCCCTCCTTTATCCCTTCCCTTACGACGCGGTTCAGGTGTTCAACGATATTTGCGACAGATACTGCGCCATTTCCTTTCCCCCAAAAAAACAATTATTATTATTATTAATGCGGCGACTAAGAAGTTGTGCAGTGAATCTTGACCCTTGCTCGTGTTGTTGCCTGGGCCCCACTCCGGCATGACGTCATCGGTCCGCATAGTGACCGCAAGGTGGCCCAGCGGTTACGGAAGTGGCCAGCAGAGACGGAACAAGCGGCTGCGGCATCTGGCGAGGGCCAAGGATCGCACGCGCGGTCGTCACGGCTTCGAGATCCCGATCGCGGAAATCGCGGGTCATCCATCTACTGCCGCTTGCTGCTCGTGAGCACCGGGGCGGGCGGATTAAAGGCCTGAAGAGCCGGTACACGGCGTGAGCATATGTAAACAGGGTTGAATACGACGACAGTCGGCCCTCACTCGGCTCGCTGTACAAAGCAACATTGTAAACGGAAGAAAAGGAAGAAGGTTCCTTCAGTACATGCTCTGGTATGCAAAGAAAGCTCGCATGGTGCTCCGTTTTTATCCACGATTACATCGGAAGAGCCCCGCGTACCTGATTCCATCCTGTATGCGAATCATCCCTTTCGGTGCGACTTATTAGCAAAGAAGTCTCGTGCCCGCATTGGTTTGTACTGGACGCCTTGTTCTGCGATCGGGTAAGCGGATAAAATGCTGGAAGGGTTTGTACGTGTGAGCGAGTGAGTCGTGTCAAGAATGTTCGGGGTGGCTTCGGCGAGAGAGCTGCGGATATGCATGCAAGCAGTGTTTGTTCATGTCAGGGCGGAACTATAGGCTCTGCCTTTCTATATAAGCATCGTCTGACTCCTATCTGAACCATTACAAGGGTTGTTTATAGTAACACTGGGCGCGCCAGCGTCCAATATTAGGTTGTGTGTATAGGCAGCGCACTTAATGATTACCTAGTCCTTTGTTTTACGGTTGCTACGCTGTTACTGCAGTGGGATATTTAATGGGCTCGCCTGCAGAAAAGTGCGTTAAATCGGCCAGAAGCAAATCGCGAGTTGAATATGAAACACACTTGCACTTGAGCAAGCCGTCCTGTGTATTGGGGAGTAAGTACAAACAGTGTCATGCTGCGAATAGCTGCAATCATCTCCTGCAGTCTAAATTAAACTCATGATTTTGCATCAAGTTACAGATCAGTAAAGACACTAGTTGTAGAACGCTTACAGGATTTCTCTTACAATGCACTAATTGCTCACGATCCGGCTGGCACAAGTAGGTGTATCCAGGATCCACGAATGATCCTACTCGGATTTGGCTGTACCCAGCTCTTCCCGGCAGGACGAGATCATTAACTTACGTTCATTAGTAAACCAGAAAAGTTCCATCGAGAAGAAAAATTTGCAACTAATTAATTTTTGTAGTACGAGGACTACGAACTTAGCATGTTAGTAAGTAACTTTATTTGCAGGAAGTAATACAAATAATCCCTGCGGGTGGCGTAAGGCTAAAGGCTCGGAAGCCTTACGAGGCCTTAGCCCCCAATTGTGTACAGCCTGCAGCAGCAGAATCACATTTTCTTTACATAAAATACTTACGCGGTTACAATACCACAAACATATTCCCGCACTATCAAATACAACACGAGTACAGCAGTTAAACAATACAATAGAGCAGTACAGCACAAGTACACTTAGGGGATTTTGTTAAGGAAAAAGGGTACAGATACATTCATGTACAGCCGAAAGTAAAAGTTGTCAGAAATGAAGGAAATAAAAAAAGTATGTTAGTGAGAACTTCTAATAATACCATCTGGTAGAATTGAGCCTTATATTGTGTGGTGCAAAAATAGAATATCAGCTACAGAGTACATGACAGCCATCTACAGAGGTTTGCTCCTGATATTCTGCATACGCTCAGGCGCAAAGCGTTGGACAGCAGATAGGTAAAGCAGTTGGGAACGGCGCGTATATTTCGTTCAGATTTAATGTTTACTGCCATCGCAGCAAATCCTTTCTTTTTTCTTTTTTTTTGCGGAGTAACATGAATCACTATTTAGGAGAAAAAAAAAGATGCGAGTTAATTGGCCTCTTCGGTATGTATACTCCGCACGCCAAGAAATTTTATAATGTTTGCAAAAGAAGTGCACACAGTGAT